>NW_006206241.1:2943913-2972270 GCF_000334495.1 Tupaia belangeri chinensis | reverse complement strand
GGGGGCCGGGAAAAGGCCCCCCGGAGTCGGGGCCGCCTCAGGCGCTGGAGAAAAACGCTACCCGGCGCGGCCCCCGAGCGCGACACTGCCCAGCCAGGACCTCGCCCCGCCCTGGCTCGCCCCGCCCCTTGCTAGGGACCGGGGCTGTCTAGAGAACTGCCTGAACAAAATAGGGCGTGCAGACACGCGATGAGGCGGAGAAGACGCCTACAGAGGAAAAGCCAAGGAGAGCAGGGGCATCGGAAATGCTCGACTTGCACCGTTGGAAAGTAATCCTTTATGGTTAGCTTGCTACGCGACAGGCCTTCTGTAGACACCTAAAACGAGGTGCGTTGCGAGGGTATCGGCCGATGACATCATTTCTACGCGCCTGGGGAGCGGAAGGGTCCCGTGTCCAGGACCAGAAAGTGCGCGATAGATACCTATGGGAACCTTGCTGTCCCGTAGTCCAGCCCTGATCTGGGATTAGGAGAGGGAGGACTACACTTCCCAGCGGGCTGTGCAGCGGGCAGAGCTCCATTGATCCTCTGGGTGTGCCTGGAACGAGGCCTGTGTCGCTGGTGGTCGCCCTTGCTGCGGTCTTCTCTCCTAAGCCCGCGGTGGCCCTCTTGTGTGCCAGCTTCTCGCTCCTCTGTGCGTTTCCACCCCCAGCGACCTCTGCCACCAACAGGTTCTGCTTTTTGACACTTCTTGGGAGAGAGGGAAGAATCCTCGCCCTGGCTGCAAGTTACTAGTTAAATTCAGGCCCTGAGTCTCTCACTGGAACCAAAGTTTTTGCCATCATCAGTCACCATATCTATCTGCCTCCAGAGTCAAGTCTTGAATAGTCGCAGCTTGTCACCACCAGTGTTGCTCAGAAGCAACTTAAGCCAAGGCAACCCAACTGACTCAGTTAATTTTGCCAATTTCAGGTTTTTTTTTTCTTTTTTTGTTTTAAATTTCTTTTCTTTTCTTTTTCTTTTGGAGAGGTTTTTGCTATAGAGCGCGTTCGCTCGCCAGAAAGACAGAGAGAGACAGAGAGATAGAAAGCGAGAAATCACCCCCCAGGGGGGATGGTCACGCTGCAATCCCTTCTCCTCCATTCTCCTCTCGGGATCTTGGGCACGCACGCACACGCGCCAGGCGTGAGTTTAAGCCGCCGATCCGTTACTCGAACCCGGGTTGACTACGTGGGAGTCCAGCGACATAGCCATTACGCTAACTGCTGGTCCCGCCAATTTCAGTTTTAAGATGCCATTTTTTTTTTTACTTTTTTCAGTGTGCCATTGTGTCCCTAACACAGTTAACTGCTTTATAACCTATCTAATGAAATGAGTTCCCTTATCTCTGGTAAGATATGTTTCCCTGTCTGAGTTTGTGCCATAAGAGAAACACGTTTTCCAGTCATTTCTTAGCTACTGTCATGGCATCAAATTTCCTACATGGGGAAGTCTCTATGAGACCAGAAACCATGTGGATTACTACAAGAACATATGGATACCCCATTCAGAGTAGCAACTGAATGAAGTCCCTCTGTATATGTTCAAACTGTCCATTAGGTGGTGGAAATACACCAACCGAAATTGTGCATGTGTGTTATTTATTCCTTCCTTGAGCTAAAGATATATACAGGGAGAAAGAGCCCACCAGCAGGGCTTTCATACTGTGATCCACCCCAGCTTCATCCATCCCTGAATATGGGCATGCAAGTACCTGTGTCTCAAATGTGTTCTTTAGCTGCAAACCCAGAACTTCCCATCTGCCAGCCTCACAGCAAAGTGCATCACTGCTGCGGTACTATCTGGTCCCTCCGCCTGAAGCTTTTGTTTTCACGGGATTGAGTTTGATAAACCAAGCATTGGTTATGCTGCAGGATGGCTTCTGTGATGATATCCAGATTTTTGCTGTTTCAGACAAAGAATTGAATGAAATATGCCAGTAGTCAAAGGAAAGGGTGGTTTATAAAGTAAAAGTGAAAGTACAGTCCTGAGCAACAGGAGTGGGCCTGAGCAGACAGAGAAAGAGGGCCCAAGAGGCCTGGCAGTTGCATTTTCTGAGATTTGTCATTTTTAATCTAGGCCATGTCAGTTGATCACTGGCTGGACTCACTATTGTTCTCATCTCACTGATTCTCTCAAATGTGGCTGAGCCCACTGATTTCTCATTGGCCATGTCAAATGTGGCTGGGCCCACTCATTGGCTATGTCAAATGTGGCTTAATCAGCTAGACGTCCCCCAATCTCTTGCCTACATTACCTCGGCCATGCGATGAGCTTGGGGGATAAAGCTCTAGTGGTCGAGCTGACTTCATTTGGAGCAGACTTGCCTTCTCTGCTAATTTGGGGTTGTAACAACATACCTTAATTGATGTGTTCCCTGTGAGTTTTGGGCATACGAGCTGTCAGCAGAAAGGGTCAGGACATACCCAGTGGAGTGTCTCATAAAGGAACGTGAGGGACCTCCGTTCCTAGTACTGCACTTACACCACTGTAGTCTTCACCTTCATTGGACAGAAGCTACAGCGTACCTGGGTTAAGTGGGCAGCAGCATTTAGATTGAGATTTAAAGAACACAGGAAAGATCTTTATAGTTTTTAAAATACTTTTTATTATAAATATTTTGATTGTTAAAAATGCTGAGTTTGCTTGGAATTTAATATACTTTCCACAACATGTGGAATTTACAAATCAATCTTATTTCCTAAAACCAGCTCAGATGAAGTGTCTACCACCTTGAACACTGCTGCCTGTGCTTTTGAACAATTAAGATATGCCTTAACTAGTCCATCTAACTGTCGGCTTTATATTCAGTGGGCCTATGTTTTGCTCCGTTTTCCTGGGGAACAAGTCCTGGTGCCTGACTGTTAAGTTCATGAATGAGCAAGGTAAAGTTAGTGTCATGTGGAAGTCCTAGAGCTATAGGGCTGCTGTAAGGCCAAATTCATTTAGGTAAAGAACTGCTCATGACTGTCCTCCCAAGGTAAAGGCTCTGGTACCACATGCCCAGTGAGCTCAGACAGTGGTGAGGCCATTAAGGAGAAGTTTAGGGCCCACGGCTCACTGTATTCTACAGATCTAAAAAAAATGAATGGTCCTTTGGTTGCTAGACAAAGAAAACTTTCTAGTGTAAGAGAGAAATTCCTTCAGCAATCAAGTCGTCCCAAATACTGAACTTTTTCTTTTGAAAAACTGAAGTTTTGGGCCAGCCTCATACGCTGGTGATAGAAGCTAAGTCCCAAAGGACTGGCTGTGGTTCAAATTCTGGCCCTGGTAGCTTGAACATTGCATCTTACATGAATTCATATCTGCACCAAATCCCAGCATGAACACCATCTGAGGAAGAAAGGATTGGGGGGGCCGGCAGGTGGTGTGGTGGGTTGAGGCACTGTATCCCGCATGGCTGACTGTGGTTCGAGTCTCAGACCCAGCGACTTGCTGTCCAACTTTCCCTCTCAGTCTCCCTGTCTCTCTCTGGTCAAATTTAAAAATAATGATAATGAATAAAATAAGTAATTTTTTAAAAAAAGAATTGTGGCATGATCACACTCCATTAAGGAGTGCTTTCTTCCTCTCTCTGTCTGTCTCACACATGCCGTCTAGCAATTAAAATACAAAAGAAAGAAAACCAGAGTTTTGGTTTCAATTTTGTTTTAATCAAAGCCTTGTGAGTTCTATATGTGAATTGATGCAAAAAGTAAATAGTTAATTTAAGGGCATTCTTTAGTGTTAGAATATAGTGTCATCTACATGTTGAATAAGAATAGAATTTTGAGGAAACTTTAGGGTTATTAAATCCTGATGCAATGCATCGGGGAGCAATATAAAGGAGTTTGAATAAACGCTTGAGTTATGACAGGGCAGCTCAAATAATGAAGCATTATCTAATACTTTATTTGATTCACCAGATAGATTATATAATAAAGTAGTAGAGTTTAGTACTACAGGTACAAGAACTATAAATTTATTAATTGCCTGTAAATCATTTTCTTAATTAAAAATTTCCCCCCATAATTAAGAGAGACAGAGAGAGAGACATAGAAAGAAAGATAGCAGCATCTCCAGGGTCTTGGTGCCATGATCCACCCCCAGCCTCAACCGTTCCCAGGTCATGGGTACTCTCATGCCTGGCTTACTTACGAGGTCATTGGACATGAACTTGAAACTGTTCCATGTGGTCTCTTGCAGAGCATCCTGTTTTACTGCCATGCCATCATCCAGCCCCAACTGCCCAGCAATTCTGAACAAATCTCTAAATCTCATCCACTTTTTAGAGAGATAATTACTTTTTTACTTTTTTATTTTTTTGCCATAGAGCACATGCACTCACCAGAGAGACAAAGTGAGGAATCATCCCCGCCCCCCCACAGAGTGGGCGACCACACCGCCATCCCTTCTCCATTCTCTGCTCGGGATTTTGGGCATGCATGCACACTCCCCCATGTGAGTTGTAAGTGGCCAGGTCTGGGACTCGAACAGCAGTCAACTATGTAGGAGTCCAGCAATGTAACCATTATGCCGTCTGCTCATCCCCATCCATTTTTTTTTAAATCGGGACTGGATATGGTGTTACAAAGCCTGGTACAAAGACTTATAAGTCCTTCTTTAATTAAAGCTTCTGTAGTTGTGCGAACCTTTGAATTGCTTCAGGTTTTTAATGGACAGTAGAGTAATTTATGCAAAAGTTTAGAATGATCTACTTGGACGCCATAGATTCCACACATCTGTATCAGTGAGGAAGATTTACAAACATTTAGGTAGATTAAAAAGGTCAGGAATATCGCACACCTGAGTTTAAATCTTACCAATTTTTGCTTACAAAGAACATAGTCATTCTGGTTCGGGAGGTTAGTGAAACTCTAAGCTATTTCTCCCCTTCTGAGTAGAAATTTTTAAGCCTTTCTGCTTCTAAAAGTAATTCTGTCCCTAGCAAGCTTACTAAGCAGTATCATTTACTAACAGTGTACATTTTTCTGAAAGTGGCACTAAAGTCAAATGGATAGGCTAGATCCAAATACGGAAACTTCTTGAATTTGATTGGAAACCTCACGACAGAAGTTACCTTTTATCTTAATTTAGAAATTACTATTTTGGGGGCCAGCAGGTGGCATGGTGGTTAAGGACACTGGGCTCCCACATGGCTGACTGCGGTTTGAGTCCTGGACCTGGCAGCTTGTTTTCTCACTTTCTGTCTCTCTCTCACTTTGTCCCTCTCTGGTCAAATTAAAAATAAGTAAATAAATGCATAAATAAAGTGAAATAAAATAAATGTTTATTAAATATTTTTACATGGAAATTTGGAGTGTATTAACCCTCTTGTGAAGAATTTGCACACTCCCTGCAGACAGTCGTGGAATCTTTACTTGTTTGACTGTTTGCCAGCACCAGCATTGGCCTCTGCAGTCCCCCGACTGTCTTCTTTCTGCTCGTGCATGCCTTTTGTGCTGTTTTCATGACATCTTCCAAGTCTACGTGTGGGTTCATTTTTCTTTGGATAATCCAAGGAATCGTAAATCATGCCAAAGCCAGTTGTCCTGCCACCACCAAAATGTGCTCCGAACCCAAACTACATGGTGACATCTGAGGTGGTCTTGTGTATCTTCACTAGTCTTTCCCGAATTTCTGCCTTGGGTGCTATTGTCTTCCCAGGGTGAAGGACACCCATGACCAGTTGTCTTCTCTGAAGTAGTTGGTTGGTCATGAATTTCCTAGTGTGGATAGCTTCTGTGTCATTCATGATGGTAGTATATCAGAAATTACCTTTCATTCCAAGCAATCTGTTGACTTATTAAAGTAGGGTTGTATTAGGGTTCTTTAGAGCTAGAACCTAGTGGATAAGTCTATAGATTGATGAGAGGGGGCTTATGAGGAGAATTGGCCCCCATGAGTACGGCAGCTGAGAAATTCCACAGCAAGTTGTCTGCAAGCTGGAGACCCTGGCATGCCTACGTCATGGCTCAGTCCAGGTCTGAAAGCTTCAGAAGCAGGGAAGCTGATGAGATAACTCGGTCTGAGGTCACTGAGAAAGTCTTGGAGTCCAAGGCAGTGAACTTTGAGTTCTGAGGCTCCAAGCAGCAGCCACCGCCAGTTTATACCGTTCTCCAGGAGACAGATCCAGCTTCTCTGCCAGCCCTGGCTGGTGCCAACTGAGTGGTGCCCACCGCACTGGAGGCAGATCTTCCCTCCCTACTCCACTCGAACGCCCTAACAAACACGCCCAGAGCAGTGCTCCCTGATGCTTCTAGGAATTTCTTTTATTTTTTTTCCTTTGGTGGTGGGGGGTAGATTTTTGCTGTAGGGCACGTGTACTCACCAGAGAAGAAGAGAGAAACAGAGAGACAGAAAGCGAGAAATCACCCCCCAGGGGATGGCCATGCCGCAACCCCTTCTCCTCCATTCTCCTCTTGGGATCTTGGGCACGCACGCACATGCACCTGGCATGAGTTTTAAGTCTCCAGGTCCAGGACTCAAACCATGGTCTACTATGTAAAAATCCAGCAATGTAACTGTTATGCCATCTGCTGGTCCCAAGGTATTTCCTAATTCCACTAAAATGACGCCCAAAATTAACCATCACGGGGGTAGATAAGTGTACTCAGAAGGGAGAGTGCGAATCTGGCACCTTAGACCACTTGGCCAGGCTGACTTCGATATCCAACATTCTCCATTTATTTTCATGCTTGTTTCTCCCTATTTATGTAAGGGGAGCAATTTGCTGGAGAGTCCCTGGAAGTCTCATCAGTGTTGATTATTTTCACGAGAGTTAAACCCTCTCATGTCCCTTCTAGTGGAGAAACAGTCCAGCCTAGAGGGAAGAGGACCCACTAGCGGACTAATACAGAAATGGACAACTTTTTCCTGTGTTCTGTTGTTTTCAATGACGAGAGACATCTCAGGGTAAAGAATTTCTTGTTCTGGGGCCTCTTGGTTGTGATTTATTAATAAAACAAAAATGAGATGCTTCCTTTGTAACTGTTGTAACTGAAAAGATACATTTGTTAGCATTGGGGATTGTGTCTTCCTCTAGAATTCTATCAAAATATTCCACTAAGATCATCAATTTGACCGTATCTGTAACTTCCCATCCTGCTTTACAGTTTTTAATTAAACACTAAGTTCAAGACAGAGTCCATTGACAAATAGAGCCGTTAAAGCCATTTCAGCTCCCTTGAGTCCGAAACGTTCCACCAACAGTGTTTTTATGTGAGTTCTGTAAATGTTCCACCAACAGTGAGTTCTGTAATCTGAAACTGGCTCATCCATTTTTTTTTTAATGTGCAACATCGTATAATGGGCCAAACAATGTGTGTGTGTGTGTGTGTGTGTGTGTGTGTGTGTGTGTGAGGGAGAGAGAGAGAGAGAAAACCTTTGGAACTGAATCTGAAGTGTTTCAGCATTTTTCATGGCTGCGTTTGGCCCTTCTAGTGAGGCGGTTGTGGAGGCTCTCTGTGCTCCTCCGTTCGTCCTTTGCCTGGGCCTGATACTGTGCAGAAAAGTGAGTAAAGGGCAGGGAGTCCCTGGATCATGAGCTCCTGTGAGGGTTATACATTAGTACATTTTGTAGATGTCCCCTGAGTTCGGGAAATCCTTTAGAGTGACTGAGCTCAGTGTCAGACCACGGCGTAAAAGTGGATCCCGAGGGGGGCCCGCTGATCAGAAGGCCTCGCTCTGTAAAGCCGCTGCCTGGTTTCTCTCTGTTCTCACCCTTGGGATGAAAGAGTAATTTAGCACAAACGTTAGTGGACTCTGAGTTTCAGGTAGACAGATAGAGAAGCCCCAGTGGGGTTCGTTCAGGCAGAGTACAGTCCCTTTTGTCACATCCTTAATTTGTCACACTCCAGTTAATTAGCAAATCCTGATCAACCCTGATGCAGTCCAGTCTAAATAGTGCTCAGATAAACTCAGACCAGAGCACAAGTGAATGGAGGCGGAGCGGCGAGAAGCTGCAGCGCGCACAGAGCGGTGACTCGGACAGGCTCTGCAGGCAGCCTGCCTGGCTGCTAGTGCTACTGCGGCCACTGGGGTTTTCTTGTCATGCTTTTCACGTCTGTCTGTTAACAGAAAAGTTTAGACCAACTAAACTGAGCAGAGTTTAACTGAGCAAAGCGTGGCTTCACTCATCGCTCAGCCCCAGGACTGGTTCTGAGACACGCCAGGCTGCCACACGGTCAGACAGGCATGGACAGAAAAAGGGACGGGACACAGACCCCGGAGCACAGTCCGCACACCGCTGCCTGAGGGTGGTGACTCGGCTGCCCGGGTCCTTGAGATAGAAGTGGGCTCCTCAGTCATCTTTCCGTCTGTTCAGGGACTCGGCTAGCCGCAGCTCAGACACCAGTGCGTGAGCAGGGGCTGTCTCGGGCCGGTTGCGTTTGTCTTAACACCTTCATGGGTCCCAGTGATTTTCCAGCTCTGGTTTCCAATGCAGACAAACGTGACTTCACAGTAACTTCTTCTTATTTAAGGTTTCCCGTTTGAGTGTCTTTCCGAAGTACCTTAGTGAGGCAGGCAGCAGCTTTCTCCCTGCGTTCACCTTGGCCACCTGCCCATCTAGCAGCGCAGCCCTGCTGGCGTCCCCTCCCCTGGGATGCCCTCTCTCCCAGCTCTGCTATGGAAATGCTGCATGTCCTTCCAGGCTCCAGGGGTTACCTCTGAAACCCCATCAACACCCACCTCCCTTTTGCCCCTTAGCACAAGTAGGTTTTTATGCTGCATTTCGTGTTGGAGGCTGGTGAGTTTTAAGTCTTACAGGTAAGTTTTCCTTCCAGTGCTGTGAAGGCCTGTGCATAACTGCTAAATAGAGGCCAGGGAGTTCCTATTCGCTACAGTGGGCTGAATGTAAAAAGAGAAAGGTGTGTTTTTTTTCCTTCAGAAATGAAAGTTTGTTTTTTCTTCTACCTTTCTCAAAGCCAATTCTCAAGGAAAAGTCTGCAGTGTCGGGTGTGGCAAACTCGGAACAGGGCCACGTGGTCAATGTTTCAGGCTTTTCGGGTCACACAGGTCTCTGTTTCCTATCAGTCTTTGTCATTTTTTTGTTTTTAAAGAAACGTACAGGGAACCAGCAGTTAGCGTAATGGCTATGTCGCTGGATTCCCACGTAGTCGACCGCGGTTCGCGTCCCGGACCCAGTGGCTTAAAACTCACGCAGGGTGCGTGTGTATGCGCGTGCCCAAGATCCCAAGAGGAGAATGGAGGAGAAGGGACTGCGGCATGACCATCCCCCCTGGGGGGTGATTTCTCGCTTTCTGTCTCTATGTCTCTCTCTCTCTGTCTGTCTGGCGAGCACACGCGCCCTAACAGTAAAAATCCCTCCAAAAAAAAAAAAAAAAAGAAAAAGAAGCGTACAAATATAAAAACCATGCTTAGTGGACAGGCTGCACAAGAACAGGTGTGATCATAGGTCAGAGAGGAAATCGGTGAAGGCCGCGAGTTAAGGAGGGCTCGGGGTGACATTTCCTGTTTTCACAGGAGGGCCACCTGGATTGGTCCTTGCCAGGGAAACAAGAATAAACATCTGCCCGTGAAAGGGATGGGCTCTGGTTGGAGTCACACACGTGTCTTTACATTCCCAAGCAGGCACCTGTCTGAGCTGGCGTCTCCTTCCAGAGGACCACCTCTCCGTTAAATAAGGGACGAGGGCTTTGTTTAACCTTGTTTCATCTTTCCTTTTACTTTATTCCTCTTTCTTTTACCTTAAGGGTTAACTGGTGCTTGTAGCCTCTGCAACTAATGTAATCTGTAACTAGTGTAACAAATAAGGTCGCAAATAACCCTATTTGCATAGACAAGAAACTTAAGCAGCTTGCTTTTGACAATGGCCACAAAAATGCAACCAGACTGGGGTCCCAGGTGAGAAATCTTAAGAGATGGAAATGTTTCCTCAAGGGACACAATGCAGCAGGTTAAATGGGGAACACTGGAATAATGTTATCCTTTAGCATACTAGTTACTCACAGATGTTTACATTGTGTGGCTAAACAGTATACCTTGAAGAAAATACAGTGTAGCTTCCCCTGATCTATCAATGTTTGTCTCAAGTCTTAGCTAACAGATTCAATGTTGCTGTAAAGACAAAAACAGGGTCATAAATGTCATGTGAAAGGAAAGGTGCACAGATCAATTTGGGGAAAATCAGGAGGGTAAGAGGAACACGGAACTAGCTAAATCTGTGTTACAGACAACAAAGGGTAGGTGAGGAGGGTCAGGGTATATATAGGACATTTGGGGGAGCATTCCTGTCCTGGGAGCTGGGAGCTCTCCCGCTCCCTGTGCTGGAACGTGGCCGTGTCAACCCCGGTTCTGCGTCTTTGCTTCACTGCTCAGTTATTCACAGAAACGGCTGCCGGATTTTAGCTAGCAGCACAGGGAAGAGTTATTAACAACTTCTTGATGTTATTATCTGTTTTGGAAAACAGATAAATAAATCTTCAGCCTACTTATAAGAAAAGAGGGGTTTTGTAAAAGCTCTTTCCTGTCAAACTTAAAGAATTTTCTTTTCTTTTTGGTCAGCACATCCTAAGACCCAGCAGCATGTCTGCATTCTGGCCTCCGTCTTGGTCTTGGGGATTCGCCGTGCACATCAAGTTCAGGCGGCTGTGTAGAGAGTCCAACTAAAGCCTCAGTTGTAGCCTCCTTCTCCTTATCTCCCCGAACCTCAGTAACTACCGAAATGGAAGCT
Source organism: Tupaia belangeri chinensis (assembly GCF_000334495.1). Lineage (NCBI taxonomy): Eukaryota > Metazoa > Chordata > Mammalia > Scandentia > Tupaiidae > Tupaia > Tupaia belangeri. The sequence goes on along the minus strand of NW_006206241.1, from coordinate 2,961,617 downwards.
TTGGAACAGAACGCACATGGCTAATAAATTCAGTCTAGAAATGAAGGTAAACTCAAAACGTAATTTGTTCATTGAAATTCTTTAAACTTTCCTTTTTTAAAAAGGTTGTTCCTTCATTTGATGCATTTACACATAATGAAAAATGAACTATTTGTTCTTTCTTTGAAGACTGGAGATACACTCTGAGGTTGTCTGTGCTCCGCCACGTGCCAGAGTTGTGTCCCTGTCCAGACCTGTGCTGTAATGCTCCCATGTGCCCACCAGGTGTCCGTCTTTCCCCGCCTGTGTTTCAACAGAAATGGGATTTCCAACCCTAGTTATGGCTTATCAGAAGCTCCTCAGGGGTGTGTGGAGGGGGGAGTGGGGAGGCCATCTTTCGGGCATTCCGAGGTGGAAGGCGATCGTGGGGACAGCCTTGCCATCTGCTGCCCACAGCCCACCTGGCTTGGTCCCAGGCTCCCTGTGCCCCAGCCCCTTCTCATGTCCCAGGTGTGGGTTTGGCTCTGAGGCCAGGTTGCTCTCAGCGGACTCTTCCCCTCAAAGTGATGCGAAGCCAGAGGGTAGACAGGTCGCTTCATTCTGGAGCATTGATTTTACTCTGAAATCAGAGGTGAGTATGTTCATGTAAAGCCATTGTAGTTTGGAATACAACGCAAAACAACATCTTAAAGGACGTTTACGTTGTGGCCCTTCTTTCTTGCAGTTGTTTTGTGACATCTGACTGCTGTAACAGCTGATCACATGAGGAGCTTCCTGTGGCCCCCAGAGTTGGAGAAGGAAGGAGGAGGGTGTGCAGAGATGGCCTGTGCCAGGGCAGGTCCCATCATCACTGAGAGACAGAAGGGAGAGAGAAGGAAGTGTTTCCCTCTACCTGAGGCCAATGGGCAGGAGTTACATCGCTCGGAATGCAGAACCGAACACAGGCCCCAGGGTGGCTCTGAGGGAGCCGGGCATTCCAAGTTCTGGGTACAGTGGGTTTCTCAGGGGAGCCATCGGGACACGGGAGGGAGGGAGAGAAGCCAACCCCCCCCCGCCTCTCCTGGGCACCCCAGACTTTCCCAGCCTGACCTGGAATTGCATTCTACTGGTTGAGTGTCAGCAGACCAGGCCTGGCCTGTGGGCCCTCCAAGCTTTGTCGCTTCCTGCTGGCTGGAAGAGAGAGATGGGCCCAGGACCCTGAGCTGGGGGTGAAGCTACTGCCTCTCTCCCGAGCCTGTTCCACACTTGGCTCTCCCCCACACCCCCCAGTTGCTGGTATCCAAGAGCACAGCAGGGAAGAGCTTTGAACTAAGGACAGGAGATGAGGGGCCAGCACTGCACTGAGCTGCCTGCTGTCCGAGTGCCTGCAAGGCCTGGGAGAACCCAGAGAACAACTTTCTCAGAGAACGGTGATAGAAAAAATCAACCAGTGGGCCCAGCCTGGTGGCACCGTCAGTGGACACTGAACTACAGTGCTGGGAACTGCGTGGCTGCCTGCAGATCGGGATCCTGGCGTGAGCCTGAAAACACACAGGTGGGTGCATGCCTGTGAAGATGCTGGCAGGCTGGGACCGGGATCAGGCTGGGACCGGGATCAGGCTGGGACCGGGATCAGGCTGGGACCGGGATCAGGGTCTTGTGAGGGGTGTTTTTCTCACTTGCTTGTGCACACACTTTCTATCTTGAATTAAAATAAGTGAAAGTTCATTTTTTTATGGGGGCCACCTCCATGGTCTGGCAATTAAGTCAGCTGGATCACACATCATTGACCACATGGTTTGAATCCTGGCCCTGGTGGCTTGAAAAACACTGGGCAAATGTGTGTGTGCTCTGAATCCTGACAGGGTGGGGAGATGGAGAGGGCCCTGCAGTATGAGCGTGTCCTATTTGCCTTTGTTAGAGCTTTTTGTCTTAGGGCATGTGCACTCGCATGCAAGTGAGGGAGAGAGAGACAGAGACAGAACCTAAGGGAGAACTCACCCCACAGGGGTACCCACACTGCAATCCCTTCTCCTCCATTCTCCTCCCAGGATCTTGGGCATGCACACACGCACGCCTGGTGTGAGTTTCAAGCCACCGGGTCCAGGACTTGAACTGTGGTCAGCCATGTGGGAGTCCAGCTATGCCGTATGCTGGCCCCAACCATGTCCTATTAGGGATGCTTTCTCCCTCTCCCTCTGTTTCTGTCTCTCTCTGGCAAGGGTGAGCAGCCTCTGTCAAGTTAGAAAAAGAATCAATAAATGGATGAGCTGGCTTTGTGATCCCACTACGAATTTTGGGCAGGTGCCACCACCTCTCCTTTTCCAGTGGGCACCGATTGGCTGTGTACGCCCTCCCAGACCCCTGTCCTTCACAGGGCACATCCCTCTCTGGGGCTGGCCTTGGCATGCAGGTGCCTCCCCTCCTCGCACCATGTAAAGTCTGCTCAGTTCTCCAAGGTCTGCTCAAGTCCACTTTCTCCGAGATAGCTCCTTGGTCTCTTTTTGCATGTTTAATTTTACTGTTTTATTTTGATGCCTTCTTCCAGTGACACAGAGGACGTCTGTGTTTGTGTGTAAGAGAGAGCACACGCAGTAGGGAGGGAGAAGTACCGGCAGGATCTTGCCATGCCGTGATCCTTCATGTGCCAGCCTCCACCCAGCCGGGGCCAGGAGTCGGGCACTACCGCGGGAAGGTGGGACTGGGGCTAGGCGCCCCCTAGCACAGCGGCCATCCCAGTGGCCTCTGTTTGTGCTCTGTTACCTACTTTCTGGCTCCATTTAGTGGAAAGGACAGAAATGCAAAGTTTTAGGTGGCCAATGGCTACTTTGATTCCTAACTTGACTGATCCCAGAGACTTAAATGGTGAAAGGAAAGCAGATTTAGAAGGGTAGCCACGAAGGCAGACTCCTTGCACACATTTTATAAAACTGCTGTTTACTCTGCTCCATGCCACGTCCTCTGCCAGGTCCTCGAAGACCAGGTGGACACTGTCCTCCTGACCCCTGGCATCCCCACCTGGCAGAGGTGGCAGCCCTAGGCCCTACTGGCCTGCTGTGTCCCAATGTCCTTTCTGGGTGCCCCGTCTGGAGTCACGTTTCCAATCCAGGTCTAGCAGTCCTGTGGACTCACCATTTTACGTTCCTTTTTCCTTTGCTGTTTAGAACAGGGGGTTAAAATTAGTTAATTAATTCTTAGTTGATGAATAATAATCCTGCATGTTTGTTCAGTACAATGTGATGTTTCGATCTATGTGTACATTATAGAAATTAACATATGTGTTACCTCATCAGTCTTTTTGTGTGTGTGGTGAGGACATTAAAATTTATACTTTTAGTAGTTTTAAACTATAAAATACATTATTATTATTATTATCAGAGAGAGAGTTTTGCTATAGGGTGTGTGCACTTGCTAGAGAGACAGAGACAGAAAGCAAGAAATCACCCCTCGGGGTGAGGAGGTGGCCACACTGCAATCCCTTCTCCTCTCAGGATTTTGGGTATGCACGCATATGCACCTGGTGTGAGTTTTAAGCCACTGGCTCCAGGACTCGAACCACAGTCGACTACATGGGAGTCTAGTGATACAACCATTACGCCATCTGCTGGTCCCGGATATGCTGTTATTAACTGGTAAACGTGAAGCGAGCTCTAGCCCTGCAACTTATCCTTCCAGTCTAACTAGCACTTTTTACCCTCCCATCCATATCCCTCCCTCTACAGCCCTCCCTCCCCACCTTCCCACTCTGGCTCTGTGAGATCAACTTTTCAGATTCCACTTGTACATGAGGTTGTCTTCATCTGCTCTCGCGTTGTTACCTAGACTGGGTGATGGATAAAGACAAAAGAACTCATGATTCGAGTGGCTGCATGGTCCACATGCACAGGCCAGCAGCCTGGCCCAGGCATTGCAGAGGATGGCAGGCGTGTGCAGCAGGAAGCCGGCACTTGCTGTCCCTGGCTTCTACGACAGCGCAAACTCTCTGCTCTGGGGAGCTATCACTAGCCTACTCATGAGTGTTGTCTCCACGGTGTAATCACCATGAGCCACTCACCACCGACTGGGCCTACCACCTCCCAGCACGAAATTTCCAGAACATGAAACTTTGGAGGACGGACCATGATCCAAACCACAACAGAAGTCAGATGGTATTTGTCTTTCTGTGCTATTTTTATTTTATTTTTAGAAATGAATATGGAATTGGGTAGCAAAAGAAGCTGTAGGCAATAGCTTCTCAAGGATGGGATCACAGGACTGTTTTATCCGTGTGGACTCAGGGCAACAAGGACCTCCAGGGAGCGAAATCCGGCAGCCCTGGCACACAGCAGCAGGTGGGTCCCTAAGTTGTCCCCTGAAGTCGCCTGGACTACAGAGCCGGTTGGAAGCAAGGCGCTTTGGGCCCCCTGCCACATCTGGACAAGAAAGAGAAGTGTATTTCAGGAAACAAGTCAGTCATTACAGTTTGCTCTCTCTTCCCTCAGCTTCCTGCTTTGCTTGTTTAAAGGCAGGTTAGTTCCCAGTCAGAAACGCTGACACCCAGGCGACGGTCAGAAACGCCTTTCGGTGTTGCCACGTTAATGGCGAAATTGAAGACTACAGTAATCCAACAGACAGGTCCCCCAAGGCCTCAGTTCACCAAGAAGAAAGATTTGACTTACTAGCCGAAGATGAGTTCTGAGTAAAAAATTGGAAGGAGCTTGTAAATAATTGGAATGATCTTTACACTCATAATAAATAATAGCTTTGTGATTATGTAGAGAGGAGCACCACGGTGACCAGTCTCTTCCTTATCCGGGGAGAGGCCTATGAGCCAGCCCCCTTCTTGCTCCTCTCCTTTCACCAAGGGGCGCTGTCAGCTTCCGTCCTAGTGTCCTGTTAGGCTGCAGAAGGGCTGATCCTGATTGCCATGCGGTGATACTGATGAGTCTTCAGATTGCTCCGCTTTTGCAGAGAAGGGGGTTACTTTTCATCTGCGTGAGGTGTAATCCATCACGTGGGGCGGGGTCCTTAGTTGTTCAGTACAAAGGCAGTCTCCACAAGGAGGGTGTGCAGCCGCTGAGTAGCCCAGATGGTTCCTGTGGCCCTGTAGCAGATCTGCACTGGCTCCCCTTCTAAGTGCTTCTTCCCAAGCTTCCCAGCGGTCCCAGTGCAGATAGCATTCCTCGCATTCCATTCCAGAGGTGCTGAATGGAGCAGGCTCCACTCTGGGCAGGTGCAGGGGAGCTGTAGGTGGGCTGGAGCCAGCACTCACCTGGCTGCTGCCTCAGCCAGGGCCACCCCGCTCTGCTGACTAGTGGACCCCAGGTGCTGGGCTAGGTCTCCCTTCCTGTGCCTTGAGAGGCAGTTTTCTGGTGCTTGGAATGCAGCTAAGATCATGCATTCCAGATGTTGCCAGCTCCAGAGGGGCTCAGGACCTTCACTTTTGTCTTCATGGTGAAGGGGGACTCAGGAAGGCCTTCCAGGGTTTTGCCTCATCCAGTGCCCAGACCCTCCACACACTCTGTGTTTACCACAGCCAGTGGTTCCCTGTCCTGCTCCTCAGCCTGAGTGCAGCACGGCATGCTTTCTCCTGTGCACAGAGAAACTCAAACCGCACCGAAACTCTTGGTCTGCCCCAAGCAGCCTCTGCTGTTTACTGGCTGCCATCCTGTCTAAGGAGCTCCATGCCCACTCTGGACTCTCCCCCTCGCTCTGCATCCTTTGCTTGCTGCTCACCTGCGTTGCCTGCCAGGCTCAGGCATGCTGTGGCCACGCGTCCTGCCCAGGTGCAGCCTCACTCTTGTCTTTCTTCTGTCCCTATAGCATCGACCCTTGAGTTCTCTTAAAGCAGCTGAAACAGCTGAAACAGAACCACACCCACGCCTCGAAATCTCTGCCCTTGAGTTAATATAAGACATAGCCCAGTACCATAGAGTGGGGTGAGCAGCCTCCCCTCCACCCTGAGTTTCCCACATGTCTTTGAAGCTTTATTACAATGAGTACATTAAAGAGCTTTTGTCCCCCATGACCACCTCCATCCGCTACCTCCTGCCACCTGGGACTTCCTGCTCAAGGCCCACGCTTCCCCTCTTTACCTCGTATTTGCCCCGGGGACAATGGCTCTCCTGTTAACTCCTTCAGGATCTAGAATACAACTGGGTCATGCACGTGATCTTGCACGCCTTGTGCTAGCTCTTGTTTTTCTCTCTTGAACGACGCCGTAATCGTTCCTGTGTAACGCATACATCCCGAGAACCACATACGATCCCCGTGTCTTCCACAAAGCACCGTCAGCTGATTCATGGAGCAGGGTGTCATGCACAATCACTTACGGGACTAGACCCTTGGAGAAGGCAGGCAGGGACACAGGCTGCTCTGTGCTGTGGAGAGGGTGGGGCAGGCAGGGACACAGGCTGCGCAGTGCCGTGGAGGGGGTGGGCTCGTTCTTGCCGACATCCACTCAGTTGTGCGTGTCCTGTGTGCGTGCATTTGTTCATGAGTATTCGAGATTACCCCTTCAGATGGGGTAAGTGAATTGACTCACTTAAGAGGAATCCTGCAAACTGCAGTGTTTTCTGTAAAGCACCCTGTTTTTCATCGATAAATAGCAACAGGAGGCAGACAGCATTCTTTTCCTGATGAAGTACATTTGAGTCATGGATCTAAAGTTCAACAAGAGCAAAAGGAATTCAATACGTTCTCAATTTGACAAACCTGATCTATTGTCCCTGAACCAAGTGGTACTAATTTAGCAAAGAGGAAAGAAAAATAAAAATCCCGTTCTGCCAGAGATTGTTTTCAATTCACTTATCCAAAAGTCTTCTGCTTTTCTTTTTGAGGGGAAATTTCTCATTTCCACTAGGGCTGATGAAACTCCCATGTTACAGGAGTGAAATACATCATTTTTGTTTTATCTAAGCATTTCTTCAGAGAAAGGGAAGTAAGTATTCATGCTATAAAGCCACACATTTCTGCCCAACTTCTAGTCACAGAATTAGTGTGGACGCCTTCTCCGGGCCAGCCCCTGCCCTGGGCATGTGGGCACGGAGCAGGTGCACGCCCTTGCAGGTGTCTGTGTGGTGGCCAGGTAAGCTCCTCTGCCCCAAACATGGAACACAGAATGGAGAAGCAGGAGCTGCAGCAGGTTAGAGGAGCAGTCCCCACCAAGTATCCAGGATTGCCTCGCCAGGAGAAGACCTTTGAGTTCTGAGTTGGACACTGAGAAAGTTGGTCGCCAAACAGACCCATTAGGGTTAGGGCGACTTGGGTGGTGGGGGCGATTTTGGCAAAGGCACGGAGGTGCAGGCTGACACTGCGTGTTAGCGAGTGGCCACCAGGAGCAATGAGAACGCAGTAAGCAGAAGACAGGTTTCAGGTGTCTGTAAAATTGGGAGAAGGGGTTTGGGCAGTAGCAGCACCTTGTTCTGTGGGAAGTTAAGGAAGGAAATGAAAGGATTTTGTACAACAATCTGTACTTCCAAGGAAGAGAACTTTCCAGGAATTGTTTTTTCACTCTCTTTCTGTGGGACGGAGATAAAAACACATAGAACACAGTGGCTGCTTCCTGTTAGTTCTGCATTCTTATGTGCGTATTGTGCAAACCCAGCCGACGTCACGGCCAGTACAGGAGCTGAGGGACCTGCTGTCCAGAGGCCCTGAGGGCGGCTCTTCCGCGCTGCTTTCCTCCCTCCGGGAAAGATCTGAACCATCAGGTGCCGGATGATTAAGGCCCCCTTCTCTTAATAAGAACTGCTGTACTCATGGAAGGGGCTGGCCTCCTGTGCTCTCAGAGGAGAGGGAGGCTGCCTGCATTAGCTCCGCGTTGCTGCAGCAAGTTACCATCAACCTAACGACCTAGAGCAACACACGTCTGTGATCTCACGCCCTCTGTAGGTCTGAGACCTGGGCACAGCTTCGGGGCTCACCGAACTGCTACTGGCTTTCAGCCAGGCTGTGGTCTCATCAGAGGCTTAGATGAGGAAAGATTGTCTTTCAGGCTCTCCAGGTTGTTGGCGGAATGTAGTTCCTCACTTTCATGGAACTGGAGCTCTCGTTTTGTCGCAGGCTGTCAAACTGAGGCTGCCCTTAGCCCCTGGGGGCTTCCACAGTCCCTGCCACAGGCCTCTCACGGGCCTCTCACAGACAGCAGCTTTCTTCTTCAGAAGCAGCAAGGGGGGCTACTCGCTCTAGCCTGCTAAAGCAGAGTCTTTGCCTTTTTAAAGAATGATTTTTATCTTATTCTTATTTTTTTTCACATGAGTTTGCCAGAGAAAGACAAAGAGAGACAAAGCAAGACAGAGAGAGAGTGAGAAAGCAAGGCACCAGGTCTGGGACTCTAACCGTGGTCAGTCATGTGGGAATTCCAGCACCTCAACCACCATGCCCCTGCTGGCCCCCAAGGCAGAATCTTCTATAACATATAGCCATCACTTTGGTCACCCATAACTAAGTCACAAGGATGAGGAAAGATTGTCTTTCAGGCTCTCCAGGTTGTTGGCGGAATGTAGTTCCTCACTTTCATGGAACTGGAGCTCTCGTTTTGTCGCAGGCTGTCAAACTGAGGCTGCCCTTAGCCCCTGGGGGCTTCCACAGTCCCTGCCACAGGCCTCTCACGGGCCTCTCACAGACAGCAGCTTTCTTCTTCAGAAGCAGCAAGGGGGGCTACTCGCTCTAGCCTGCTAAAGCAGAGTCTTTGCCTTTTTAAAGAATGATTTTTATCTTATTCTTATTTTTTTTCACATGAGTTTGCCAGAGAAAGACAAAGAGAGACAAAGCAAGACAGAGAGAGAGAGAGTGAGAAAGCAAGGCACCAGGTCTGGGACTCTAACCGTGGTCAGTCATGTGGGAATTCCAGCACCTCAACCACCATGCCCCTGCTGGCCCCCAAGGCAGAATCTTCTATAACATATAGCCATCACTTTGGTCACCCATAACTAAGTCACAAGCCCTACTCGTGCCGTGGGGAGGATTATACAAGACGCTAATCACTCGACGGGGTGCCCTTGGTTATTTGCCGTATCACCTATGGTCTGTGTGGGGTGGCGGGTAGCAGAGAGTGGTGGAAGGTCTCAGGGAACACACGTAGCAGTGCAAAGTTCTCCACTGAACATCCTTGACTCGATTGTCACGACCAGCTTGCAGACTGAAAAGCCACACTGTGTGCTATATGGACATACAGCAATTAAATGTGAGAAATCATAAAATATCCTGTGCCAATTCTCCCATTTCTTAAGCTTTTAAACTTGACAGAAGGAACAAATGTAGACAATTTAGGTCACATAAATACAGAGAAGAAAATAGGGTTAGTTCTAATTATTGATACTTCTGCCACAGCGATGAGCCCCTGGACTTTGTGCTGGTCCTAGTATTTGTGCCTTCTCTGCCCCCTCAGCTGTGACCCACTCTCAGTGTGACTGGCTACATCTCGGAAGCGCGTCTGGTCCCACCCATAACCTTGCAGGCCACAAAGAGCAGGCCCTGGTTTTCAGTGGAGAGAGGTGATCTTCTGGGCTCCTCCTCCTCAGCTGTGGAGGCTGTTGGCCAGCTGGGAGCTGGGCAGGCAGAAGTCTGCGTTGCCCTCGGTGAGAAAGTCTTGGCTGTCACCCTGTGGTAGAAAGGGCAGTGCTGCTGGCATCTAGTAGAGAGCACGCTGGCATCAACGTCCTGCCGTGCAGAGGCCTTTTTACCCACGAAGGACTGTCCGGCCTAGAACATTGCCAGTGCTGGGGCTCGGCATCCCTGGTCTGCAGTCTGGAACCTTGCTTAAGACAGTGAAGCTAGACACCGTGGGGTGTTTTGTTTTTATTATTTGTGTGTGTGTGTGTCTGGCATTTATGAAAGTGTTCTTTTTTTCCCTCAATCATAACTCATAGTTCGCATAAATGAGTGAAAGTCACTTGGTTTTAAAGCATCTATAAACCCAACATTTTTAGTATCAAGAGCAGTTCGGGGCAGACAGGCATGTGCTAACAGACCAGGCAGGCATTCTGTGACTCCAAGGACCCAGTGCTGGAGAGCCGCAGGGTATTTGCTGGGCCTGAACTAATACAGGGACACGATATCCAGTGATGGGCCATTATGGACCAGAGATGAGGAGTCCCTCAGAGCCAGCTGGCCGTCTCCTTCCCACAGGAGCAGCCATGCTGGCGGACCCCTGGGTTTCTGTGCTCACTCACCTAGACCTGGAGAATGCTTGGGAGGAAGACATTTTGGGGTGGCTTGTGAAGCCCAGAACTTGGAGAGAAGTTTACCTAAACTCTCCTCTCTGGAGCCTGTAATTATTCAAAGTTAGCAGAAGACAGTTGCCAAGACAAGGGAACAGTTTCAACAGGCTCCTCCATGGTGACAATGGAAGCCACTCACTGGTGAACTCAGGACAGATGAGGAATTCAGTGGGAGCACTGAGCCCTGAGACTGCTGGTTCTGCACTCTCCTTCTGCCTGGGAGGAGACTAGGGCTGAGCGGTGGGAGGTGGGATGAGGACTGGGCAGGCCTGCCCTCTCCATCTCTCTGCGCTCAGGCTGACCTCATGGGTGGACATGAGGGCCCCTGCAGGGAGCAGCAGGGCCTCTTCTCTTTCTGCTGCTCAGAGTCAACACTCGGGAAGGTCGCACTCAGGGTAGCCCTCCTTCAGCTCATCAGGGCGGTGCTGGGTGACAGGCAGGCCAGCCAGTCTCATCACCACGTCCAGCCCGGGGCTCGTGGCTGACGAAGCGTGCACATGTGTCTCTGATACACACGTTCATCACTCAGAGACAGGACTCCTCCGGGTCGGACGTCAGCACCCCCTGCCCAGGATCTAAGACAGCGTGTATATGTAGAGAGATGTATAGGACAATGACCGTAATAAATATGGGTCTTTTATAGAGATATATGAAATACACCGTTTCTATGGAAAATGTGAAAGATGTGTTTCATACAGACATGAAATGCTTTACAAATAGACTTTTTTTTCTAGTTCTATGAACACCATTCTAATTTTTTTTGAGAGGTTTTTTGCTATAGGGCGCGTGTGCTCACCAGACAGAGAGAGACAGAGAGACAGAAAGCGAGAAATCACCCCCCAGGGGGGATGGTCATGCCGCAGTCCCTTCTCCTCCACTCTCCTCTCAGGATCTTGGGCACGCACGCACACGCGCCCGGCGTGAGTTTTAAGCCACCAGGTCCGGGACGCGAACCGCAGTCGACTACGTGGGAGTCCAGCGACATAGCCATTATGCCAACGGCTGGTTCGCACCATTCTAATTTTTAAAATTAATTAATTAATTAATTAATTTCATTGCTAGAAGGCATGTGTGTTTACAAGACAGAGACAGAGAGATGGAAGGAGAGGAGAAAACATCCTTCAATGGGGCTTGATCGGCCAGACTGCACAATTCCTTCTCTTTCTTCTTTCCACTCTGCTGGGAATTGGGGCACACAAGCACGTGTGCTCAGTGACTTTTTCCAAGCTACCAGTGCTGGGATTTGAGCTGCATCCTTCAACCACTAGGCCATAGGGCCAGCCCATAAATATAATTTTGTAATATTTTTTCACTAATCTCTCCTAAACGTCCATATGAATATATACTGACAGCATCCATCTTTGGTGATTGTGAAGCATTCCCTTTACCTAATTCTACCAGATCTCTGCGGCCGCAGGTCTAGGTTAGGGCTTTTCAGCCTCAGAGATTGGCCTTTGGGCCAGATCACTCTTAGTGGTGGCACTGCCCTGCGCCCCGTGGACAGCATCCTGGCTTTGCTCTCTGGGAGCCAGTGAGGCTCTGCCCTCTCCCTCATTGTGACACTGCTAAATGTCCCCTGGAGGGCAAAACCACCCTCAGTAGGGAAGCAGTGCTAGAAACTTGTCTCTTTCTTTTCTTCTCTCTCTCCTCTTTTTTTCCTCCTTTCTTTAGGTTTTTGCCCTAGGGCATGTGCACTTGCCAGAGAGAGACAGACCCGGAGAGAGGGAATGTTAGAAATCACCCCCTGGGGAGGGATAGCCATGCCACAATCTCTTTTCCCGTCTCCTCTCTGGATTTTGGGCATATACACACACATGCCCAGTGACTTTTAAGCCTCTGGGTCTGAGAATTGAACCACATTGGCCATGTGGGATTCCAGCGCTTTAACCACCATGTCAACTGCTGGCCCCTCTTTTCCTTTTTCTTTAAACACCACAGACAAAGCTGTCTGGACTCATTGGAAGTATTCACTGAAAGAAAATAAGTAAAGCAACAGAATTTTGTTTTCAGTTTGGCAGAGGGTATGTGTGCTCTCCAGAGAGAAGGAGAGAGAGAGAGACATCTCCCAATGGGGGCTAGTCACACCCTAATCCTTTCTCCCACATTCCTCCACCCATTGGGATTCAGGGCATGCTTTTTAGGCACATGGCAAGGTTTTTCAAGCTGCTGGGGTGGGATTTGAACCACATGGTCAGCCCTGTGGGGTCTAGCTCCCTTAACCACTGGGACAGGGGCTGACCCACTTTGTGAAGATTTTAGTGAGATCCTAGCGAGTTTACACACTGGCTGGATGGGACTCCCTGAAGCCGTTTTTCGGTGTGTTGCAGCAGCGTTGGGGCCCTCGGCGAGATGCTGAAGGATCACCCCTCCTCACGCCCCACCCAGCGGCCTCCCTGCAAGCAGCAGCAGCTTTTGGTTCACTGGAAGAAGTTGCACCTTCCTGTTTCCGTGTGAAGCAAGCTGAGCCTCTGGGGGTGGAGAAGCGCCCCCGGCCTCGCATCCTCTGCTGGAGGGCCAGGTTACGGCAGGCTCCCTTCTCTGCTGTTCCCTCTGGGCACTGATGTCACAGAAGGAACCTGGCCTAGAGACCGGGCCACGGTTCGTCTCCTTGCAAAGCTGTATTAATATCGTCGAGCAGCCTGGCTTTAATTTCCGGCCACTTCCCAGTTGTCTATTTAGGAATGCTTAAAGCCACGCCCATTCATTCTTTCCACCATTTACTGGAGACTGGAACAGTTTAATGACTGCCCTGTGAGGAGGAGAAAGGGTTGGAGATCAGGAACAACCGGAGAGCAAAGAGAGTGAAAAATGATTAAGTTGGAAGAGAAAGGGGGATCGTAAAAGTGTGATGTCAAGCCTTGTGCTCGTACCGTTGCCGCGGCATGGCTGCCTAACAGAGCCTGTGCTTATCTCATGCGGACGCTCCACTGTGAGAAATAAAAGTGAAGGAAATCCAGGGGGCATGCTGCTATTTCTCAGCAACTGTAATGGCTCAGTGTGTGGGAAATAGAGCGTGGGTGATTTAAGGCCGCTCAGTGGCCCCTCGCCCCCAGCCCTGGCACAGGCCGCCAGATCTGGGCTCGGTCGCCCGCCACCGCTCCTTCCACGTGGAGGGAGTGAGGCCAGCAGAGATGGTCCTGGGCTGCTGCTGTTCAGTGGGTCCCGGTGCTGTGGCCACAGAGCGGGACTGCACTGCCGTCAGCTGTCCAGGCAGCTCCTGGCAGCCTTCTACCTGTAACGTGCCATGGGCATGGCCCCGGGTATCTGGAATGCTTCTTTCTGAAATCTCGCCCTTAGGAGCAGTCCTGCACTGCCCTTGGACCCCTCCCTCAGACGCATCTGTGCCCCTCTCATGTCCCCAGAGCTCAGCTCGGATCCAACCCCAGAACACGTTGTCACCCAGCGGGCGAGGCCTGGTTCTCAGGCCATGGGGAGCAATGACCCTTCCCAGCCGTCTTACCTCTGGTGTTCAGAGTTATCGCAGGAGTCAGAGGAATAGGGGTAACCTAGCCCATTCTGCTGCACCCTTCCAAAGCCCTCTGTGGCTTCCCATTGTGGTTAAAATAAATGTAGGTGCTTGGCCCTTCTCCCCAGGCCCTGGCAGGCCCTTCTCCCCAGGCCCTCCCAGGCCCTGGCCTTCAGCCTAGAGCAGGTCTTTGGTGGCACACAGGTCTCTATTCAGATGTGCCTCTCCGGAGAGACTGCCCTCGGTTTCTGCACCATGAGCCCAGGGGGAGAGAGTGCCCAGAACAATGCCCAGGTAGCCACAAGGCAGCCCTGAAATGCTGGGAAGACAAGGGCTGAAGTGAGCAGCTTCCCCCTGTTCTAGCAGCTAAGGCGGTGGCACCCTCAAGCATTTCGTGTCCCTATGGTGGGCCAGGTCCTCATTCCATGCAGCAGAGGGGCTTTGGGAGCAGGGCTGCCCACAGGGAAGCCTCCAGTCATGTGCAGAGGCTGAGATACAAACTGAAATGAAGATGAGCTGCACTTACACTTCCCAGTTCCTCGGCCACAGCAGCAGCAGGCTGCAGGCTCCATGGCACACCCGACTGGTGGCTGTGTGCTGAGCAGTGACATGTGCGTTTGGTCACTGTCTCAGTTCTGCTCCACAGAATAGGCCAGAGGCCTTTCAGGCCGCCAGAGAAACTCCATAAATGAGCCTGTGGGTGATCCCACCTGGATTTCCAGGATCTGCTGGAGGAGGGGGTGGCGAAGGAGAGCAGGGGGAGAGTGCACTGACGGTGTCTCTCGGTCAGCTGATGGAGGGAGAGAGGGAAGCATGGCCGGATAAGAGACTGAAACAGCCTGGCCCAGGGCAAGGGCGAGACACAAACACCCCACGTCCAGCTCCCAGCCACGTTGTGCTGAGCTGGGAAACATGCTGTTGGTGCGGGGCCCTTTCTTAGATGAGACGGCCGTTGCTTGCCTGGTTTGTGCGGCCCAGTTTTCATAGCTTTGGGGTCTGCAGTCGCCGCCACCCTATGTTGGAATGGAGAAGACAGCTCACTGAACTCTGCTGAGTAAGTCTTGGCAGAGTCTCAACTTTAAGTTGATGTTAACATCGGGGTTGCTTTATATAGTTTTCTTGAAGGTTTCGACAACAGACCAAGGCAAGTTTCCTGGTACCTGAACCTGAATCAAGCTCACATTTTTCTGATGTGTATTTCATTTGGTTTTGGCCCTGGGTCTGTGTTTTCCTTGGGTTTTACATCATTTATGAGGTTGCGTGGATACACTCTAACAAAACATCATCTATAATCAAATGAGACTCACAGAAGAAAGAAATGCATGCCAATTCCGACTAATCTTAGCCTTCATGGGAATAGCTATTTGCTGTGAATGGTTAGCCAAACATCTGTGTCAACACGCTCTGAGCTGCAGATAGAGATGTTGTTAATCGCCACATTCACCGCGATAGTTCTAGCTCCATGGAGGGGGCGATGCTTGACCACAGCAAATCTTCCAGCTAAGCCCTTCTGAGTAAAATCCACTCTCCCGGTTCATCCTTAATCAGAGGGACAGATATTCGCATGGCTGTGTGTGTGTGGAGGGGGGGTGGGGGGACTAAGAGTTTTGCCTTGATTCATACTAATCTTTGTAATAAAATGGCCTCCAGTCACTCTTTCATCAAGCTATGGGGTCATTTTAGGAAGAAAGTGATTGTCTCTCCTCTCTATCCAGAGGTGCGTGTTCACATCCACCCCTCTAATCCAGGCACCACCCAACATTTGCTGGGTTGAAAGGAGACATGCAAATTCTTTAAGGATGGTTTATGCAATTAAGGATGAAAAGAATTTTCAATAATTGAACCTGTTGTGAAACATCTCGCATGAAGGCCAACGTCTGTACCTAATGGCTGCATGCTACATGAGATTTTGGGCTTCTCAGAGGGCGCATATTCTGGTGACTGCAGGCTCGCAGCGACTAGACGGATCTGCTGTCCCGCAGCGGTGCTGGCCACTTTGGGGGCTGGTGGGAAGTGGTGGGACTGTGTCCCGCAGGCAGGTTCTTGTCCCGTCCATGTGCGTGGCTGCTCCCTGCTGCTGCTCTGCTCTGCTCTGCTCTGCTCACTAGTGGTGTTAGTTTGAATCACCTGTCTGCAGAGTGAGTGAGTGCAGTTGAAATGAAGGCTGCCATGCTGGTGGCCAGCCGAGCTTCTCGAGTGTAGTTGCAGTTGATGAAAAACCAGGACACTCTTCGTAACCTGGGGGCCAGGCCGGTGCTTCCCAGCTCTGTTCTTCTGGTCATCACAGTGCAAATGGGGGTATTTCAATTACCCCTGACTCAGCGGAAAGCACCCTCTGAGGCTGAGGTGAGTGTCTGCTCTGGTCTCTGTTTTATCAGCTGCATCCTCTGGAGGCATGCTAGGGTTTTCGAAGCCACAGAGGAGGCCAACACAAAAGCCTGGGATCTGCGAATCAACAAGAGACAAATTCCATGAGTTTAATAAAGTGAAGTTTTAAATAATGAGTTTTTCATTCTGAGTGTCTTCACTATTGAACTTGGCTTTTTTCTTAAGCTGCCAAACTGTTGTATGAGAAAGCAAGAGCTGGAAATGGAGTGACCAGATATACGAGGGGGCTTCAAGAAGGTCAGAGAAAATGCGTACTACAAAAAAACCTGCTCATGGATTTCAAAATTTTTTGCATCAAAATAAACTCATACTATTTACTTACTTATTCTGTGAGTGAGAGAGAGAAGTTGAAAGACAGCACCTGTCATGTGTTTGTTTTTAGATTTTTGCCATAGGACCTGTGTGCTTGCTGGAGAGAGACAGAGAGAGAGTGAGAAGGTGAGAATCACCCCCAAGGGCAATGACTATGGACCAAAATCTCAAGGGGAGAAAGGATTGTGGTGTGGCCATCCAGGGGGGACTTCTCACTTCCCCTCTCTCTGTGCCTGTCTCTTTCTCTTTCAGTGCACATGCCCTCTAGCCAACTCCAAAGTTGATGGCTCTTTACCTTTTTTGTTTTCAGTTGTTTGCTCTGTAAATTTGTCCAGGAGAGAGAAGAATGGCGGGAGGGAAGGAAAAAAGGAAGAGAGGACAGACTAGGCCATCAGCTGATTTCACAATTAATACTGCAGTGTGATCAGAATAACATGCCTGGCAGACGTTCACTGAGTGACTGGGAGAAATTCCCATGGGAATGCCTACTTGTTCCATCTCGAGGAGTCCTGTTGTAGGAAGCCATGAGCCTTTCCACCCTCGCCACTAGGAAAAATCTGGTCAACATGAGTACCAGCGTCTCTCTGATCCCATCCTGAAAATAACCTAGGTTTTAAATCCCTGATTTTTACCAACTACTTCTTTTTATTAGCCACTCTTCTGGAAATGAAAAATGACTCACCTCCTCTGGACCTAAGCGGTCCATCCCCTTTTCTGCTTTTTGTCTCTCCCTTGGGCATGCTCTTCTTTTCCATTTGCTTAGTTCTCATGTCTTCTTCTCCCCTTCCTGGGGACAGTGTCCTCACCATCTGCTCCCTCAATCTCCATACGTAACCCTGACTGTTTCTCTCTCACTTTCCCACAGCCATCGCCCTCTGCCCGCCCATGTCCGCAGACGCTGGTGGACCTTCCCACTCACGCTCTGTCTCAGGCTCTCACACTAGAACTCCCCCATCACAGCTGGCAGGGCCAGCTCACAGTTGGGGAGATTAGGTCACTGTGGCTTGTCTGCTCAGCTGCATTTCTGGCGGAGCTCAGGAACCACTAATCCCATCCCTTGTGATGGAACCAGGAGTTCAGTCTCCAATCCACTTCCCAGGCATGTTCACACTCCTAGAAACATGACACATCCATAATAAAGTCAAAACACCAGTCACCTACCCAACCGACCCAGCAACCACTTCCCAGTGCCTTTCTGCAGGTCCCATCACCCTCGCAGAGGCCTGCCTCACCCTGCTCCTTTCACTCAGTGGTGGGAGTGGCTGCTGTCATGGCCACCGTAGCTGGTGGTGACAGAGGTCGGTGTCCAGAGACTGGCTGTGCTTAGGGACATTGGAGGCAATGGCTGCCTCTGCAGGGTGGGGGGGACTGGCAACCT
>NW_006206241.1:2912517-2943780 GCF_000334495.1 Tupaia belangeri chinensis | reverse complement strand
TGTCCACCACTGGGCCATGGCCAAGTGAGAAGCCTGCTTAACCGCAGGCAGTGCGGTCATGGGGGTCTGCGCGGAAAGGTGTTCCAAGCCAATCTAAGGTCCAAGAGGTTGGACCAGCTGCCTAAAGTCTCAGAGACTTAGAAATACTCTCCAAGTACTCCCTCCACATATCCGTCTACCTATATACTGTGTACCTACATACATACATGTATGTTATATACACGTGCATGCGGGGTCTTTGTTCACAGACATGCACATTATGAAAAACTATGCATGAATTTAACTCTTTTTGTACCAAAATAAACTCTTGCTTTAATTCTGTTTTTTCTACAAACTTTTTGAAGCCGCCTCAAGTATGCATTTTATGCTACAGTGCAGACAGGTGGATGTGGAATAAGGAATGCCCTTCCTTTCTTAGTGGATACTCTGTGGGAGGCTGGCCCAGGGCCTGGTCATTAAGGGAGCCAAGTCCCACATAGCTGATCCTGGTCTCGTGGCTTAAAAATATACTGGACATGTGTGCTGAGTGCTCACAATTCTAACAGGATGGAGGCATGGAGACAGGACTGCGGTGACCATGCCCCACTGGCCTCCTGACATTCACTGTGCTGAGGGTATCCCTGCGTCAGGCCCTCGTGCCTGGGCTTGCTGACCCCAGAGGCAGCTCAGCTGCTGTGGCCCTAGGAGAGAAACTGTCCAGGAGTGGAATGGTTACCAGAGGGCATGGTCTCCAGGGAGGCCCAGGACAAGCATTGCTTTTGGTAGTAGAGCCGAGGATCCTCCATCGCCTGGCAGAGGGCAAGGCCAGGGCCCATGCTGGCAGCCACCCAGGCCATCATGGAACCCCGGTTTGCCTCCGAAGTCAGCAGTTTCAGGACGAGAGGAATGAAGAGTGACCCCAGGGGCTGTGTCAGAGAAGCCGAGTACCTGCTGCCTTCCGGGGCAGGAAGCAGAGGGGTCACTCTAGTGGATTTGAGCTGAAGGGGACCCAGCCGGCAACGGTCCCCACCCCTTTCTTCCTCATGGAGGATGGAAGGGGTGAGGAGAGCTCCCTGGCAGAGAGCTCCTGTCATTCGCCCGCTCCACCTTAGCAAATAGGACCTCCCCTGGGCTGAGCCGCAGGAGGACATAGGACAGAACCACCCTGAATGGCAGCTATTGGGGAGTGTGAGAGAACAGTGCCCTAACATAATTTTGTTCACAGCAGGGAAAAGCCTGACTCAAGCCAACTACCGCCAAAAGAGAGAACCACCCCTACGAGGCAGAGAAGGACATTGGCTGAGCCGCCTCGAGAACGCAGCACGGGGAAAGCCCTGTGCTCGTTCACAAGTGAAGCGCTTTTGTGAGCAAGGGAAGTCGGAGCGGTGCTCATAGTTCAGAAAGGGCTTCTGGTTAGAACACGAGAAAGCTAGAGGGGCCGGCAGGTGGCATGGTGGTTAAGGACTCTGGACTCCCACATAACTGACTACGGTTTGAGTCCCAGACCTGGCAGCCTGTCTTCTCACTTTCCATCTCTCTCACTCTCTCTTTCTCAGTCTGTCTCTCTCTAGTCAAATTAAAAATAAATAAATAATGTGAAATGAAGTGATTCTCAAAAAAATAAAATAAAATAAAAGAGAGAGAGAAAGAGAGAGAGAACATAATAAAACCAGAAACAGTCATCTGGAGCTATGCGGGGATTCAAGGAACAAGAACTTCAGGCCCCTTCCTATGTTACGTTTACAAAGTTCTTTGAATAAATCACTTGGCATTTCTGTATTGATTAAATGCAAAACTATATGTCTTTTTCTCAGAAATAGTCTCACTACTGCACTTAGAAAAAGGAGGGTTATAATAGAGGTAATTTTAATCTTTTAAAATATACTTTAAAAAGATTTACAGATTTTCTTTATTCTAAGTCTATTTATTTCTTCCAAGATAGAAAGCTATACAGGCAACCCAGCAGGGTGTTCATGGTGTGACCCAGACCAGCCGTGACCATGGGCACACACACGTGTGCTGAGCGTGCATAGACATGATCAAAACCAAAACAATACAAACAATAGTTGACCCTTTAGAGCTAGATATACCAAATGTTCGAAAACCACATCAGGGTTAGCCAGGCCTCGGCACCCAAGAACATCTGTTGCAGAGACATCCTGCAGCTCCCTCACTGTTTTTCAGAAGGAGGCACTGGGAGTGGGTGCTGCACCCCAGCTGGCACCATGTGTCCTGGGGCCACTGCTGACTCTGCAGGGTCCTGTACAATCTGTCCCCCGCCCCCAGCTTCACTGATTCCTTCTGTAATTTCCACTGCATGGAAGTCAATCCCAGAGGAAGCACGTGGCATGCAAGGACATGGCAGGGGGCATTTGCAACTGGGTTTTAAGTCAGACTTCGGTTCTGCAGAATGACAGCCAGGCTGCGGTCAACCCAGGCCATGGCTGAGAACGCAGCCCTCAGGCGGGCAGCACACAAAGGCTTGGCAAACACCAGCTCAGATGTGAGCTGGGAGCTGGAACTGCCTTCACAAGTCTGTTCAGCTTTTTTTGGGTTCACACAGCCACATGGGGACAGGGAGAACAGGGAAATGAGTGAGTCGCTCTAGCCAGCTCCCCAGAGAGGGTTCACAGCCTTCTTCTTTTTAGAAGAATTTTGTTTTCTTTTTCTTAATCTTTATTTATTTACTTATTTATTTTTAATTTGACCAGAGAAAGAAAGAGTGAGAGAGAGAGAGAGAGAGAGAGGGAAAGTGAGAAAGCAAGTCTCCAGATTCAGGACTCGAACTGCCGTTGGCCATGTGGGAATCCAGCACCCCTAGCCACCATGCCACCTGCTGGCCCCAGCCTTCTCTTCATTCTAACCTTTGCCTTTGTCTCTGTGAGAGTAGAACTGTCTCTCTCAAGAATTCTATGTGCAGTGTGGGTGCTCTTAAAAATAGGAAGTGTCTGGGAGGGAACGTCCTTGTTCCCTTGTTGGGTCAGGAAATACGAGAACTCTCAGAGAGAGCATTTGTGAGGAGAGGGAGGAGCGTACCTTTGGCAAACTGAAACGACAAAGTAGACTTCCCCAAGTTATTTTAACTCCCCTCTCTTGTAAGGCAGCAAAACTGCTCCTGGGTCCCATTTGCTGCTCCTGGACATAGCTGTTAGGTTTCCATCATCCATTTCCTTGGGTCTTTATTACTCTCCATGAGAAAGTGAAGGCAAGATAGTGCCCCTCCTGAAAGAAAATGCCAAAGGCAAGTACAGCAGTATTGACCCTCTGCCAGCATGGCGCACTAGCGTCGAACAGTGTTGCTACCTGACGTTAGAGCAGAAGCAGACCTGCTGGCAAGGGCTAACGAAGTAGGATGACTTTACCCCACTGCAGGGCCCTGTCCGCCCTCTGGAACTCCCCAGAGACCGCGTTATCCTTGTTCTGCCTGAAGATTTGTTCCTGTAGTTTGTTTCTTAACCAGATTCCCCAGCAGCACCTGCGGTTGGGAACCCACAGGAAGGATAGCCCAATTTTCACTTGGTCCAAAGTTACGTGAAGCTCAGGCTTCAAAAAATTGTCCACGTCCACGCGTTGTCTTGGAGATGCTGCGTTCCAGGAAGCCAGCAAGCTGCGAGTGCTCCTGCGCTGTCATCACTGTGAAGCTCGGTTGTCCAGGTGGAGGTCGGCATGGCCATGCAATTTGTCCCCTTTGCCGGATGAGGTGCTATTATAGGGATGTTAGCCCAGGCTGCATCTAAGCAAAGTGATATGATTGCGATCAGTCACTCAAATCAAAGTTTAAAAGGCAGCTCGAAACAAAATCCTGCAGTCTTCATGCCCTCTGGGACATCAGAGCATATGGGTGCTTCATCTGACTGTGACTTAGACCATCATTTTATGAGCCAGGACAACCCAGGCATTCTGTATTGTCTGGACAGTTTGCTTCTCTAAGCTCTCTCTCTCTGTTTCTTTACACTGACATGGATGCTTTCCTGAATCCTATGGCTGCTTAGACCTCATAGGGAGGTCCCCAATTGTAGACAAGATCGTGTTCATGTCTACTTCTTCTGTCTCCAGCAGGACAGGAAAACGTCTAGCTCTTCCTTGGTGCTTTACATTTGGGTATTTGGGCTAGTTTATTTTGCTTTTAGGTGTGGGAATATTCCATGTCAAAAGTGAGTCTCTGGGGACCAGCAGTTAGCATAATGGCTATGTCGCTGGACTCCCATGTAGTTGACTGTGATTTAAGTCCTGGACCTGGCAGCTTAAACTCACGCCAGGCGTGTGTGCATGCGTGCCCAAGATCCCGAGAGAAAAATGGAGGAGAAGGGATTGTGGCACGGCCATCCCCCTGGGTAGTGATTTCTCACTTCCTGTCTCTCTGTCTCTCTCTGTCTTTCTGGCGAGCACATGTGCCCTATACGAAAAACCTCTCCAAAAAAACCCAGCAGAAGTGAGTCTCTGTCCCCTGATCATAGGCTGTTTACATTTTCAAGACTTCCAGAGACTGTAGTTCACCATTTTCATTTCTCAGAGAAACAGTCCTCTTACTCTATAACACTCTGGTTTCCAGTTTGAGGAAGGTCCAACAGCTGTGCTTTGGTGGCATTCCCAGGAGGTGATGCACTTAAAGTAGCAAGAATTAAACCTTTGCTGAATGTCTACTCGGCCTGTGAGGTGGCTGGCTGTATTTCATATTACACAAAAAATTAAATAGAACTTTACAATATTAATTCATCCCCAGGAGGACAATAGGAACACACGAAAGCACAAGTATATTTATAACTACGAGTCCCACGTCACTGTTGAAGGGTCAGGTTTTTATTAAAAAGTGCATGTCTGGTCCAGAAGTGCTACAAATACTTACAGTGCCTGAGGAAGGAATGGCATATTTTCTAGAATTTAGTAACACTGAACTTAATTTATCATAGCAGGAGTGATTACAGAATCGTATGTAATGATTTCACAGGGAAAAAAAGTAATTTTTGGCCTCAAATTTCTGCTAATTGAGTAACTTAAGCCTCTGTGACTTGAACTTCCCGTTATTTTGAAGTACAATAAAGGAGCTTTGCTAGCTGCATCGCGGTGTGTGGCCGCCATCACTCATCCGCCCGCCGTCCAGGCATCGTCATCCGTTTATTTACTCACGTCTTTGTTTCTCACGTTAGTGAGGCGGGTTTTCCTCCCGTGGAAAATAATGTAAGGAATTACACAGCATGAGACAGATCTCGTCGCAACCAATTCTGTTTTGAGAGAAATGTAGGACTAGAAGCACTGCAGAGCTCTGGGAGATTGCCTAGAGCCACCACCACCGCGCTTTTCATTTCACAGGTTGTTGTTCTTTTTTCTTTTTCTGCTACAGGGTGTGTGCTTGCCAGAGACATAGAGAGATTTTACTCACCCACCCGGGGAGGTGGTCAAGCCATAATTCTTTCCTCCTCCATTTTTCTCTTGAGATTTTGGGACATACATGCACGCGCACCTGACATGAGTTTTAGGCAGCCGGGTAAGGGACGCAAACTGTGATTGACCATGTGGGAGTCTAGCACCTTAACCACTGTGCCACCGGCTGCCCCCACTCCCCACCATGTTTTTGGACAGCGCATTCAGGATTGGTGAGGAAGGAGAAGCTGTCTGAGGAGGTAGACTTAACGGTGGTTCCTGGAGTCAGAACTCACCTGAAAGAAGGTGTGGTTCTGGCAGAAACCACTGGCCTGTCAGTTTCTCACTCCACCTGGGGCATTGAAGACCAGCCTGCAACCCTTGGGGCCTGTGCTGGGCCTTAAGAATAATTCATGTAACCGATTGGCCTGGATTGCCATGAAAGAACGATTCTTATTGATGACAAAGGCATATTAGAAATGTTGAACGTAACCAAGAGAGCGGTTAGTCATGGCTGAAGTCGAATGGGGATCAAGTGTGACACACTGGCTGATAAAGGGTGCCATCGACACTGCAGCTGAAACGCGGCAACTGCAGGAGCATTCATTTTCTCACGCAAGAGAGCAATCACTCTGGGCTTAGTCTAAGTTAGACACGCTTTTACTCTTATGGGGTGATGCTAGTGGTTAATGTTAGTCCCTTTCAGTGAATCTCGCTGAAATTTACCGTAGACTTAACTGGGAAAGCGTTTTTTAGAGTAAACAAAGATGAAAGGTAAGTTTTAAATAGCTGAGACCATGACTTTCATAAGTAAAGGAATGTCAGAAACATGCAGACTCACAAGACCATTTTCAAACCAGTGCTTATTCCTCATCTATGATTGCTGAGGGACTTCGGGGGCCTTGGTGTGCCACTCCACAGGGGGCAGCGATGCCAGACTCTGTTTATTTATTGAAAACTTAAAAGGAGTAAGAGGCCATGAAATGGTCCTGATTTTACAAAGGATTAGACCAAATGGGAGTGGGACTTTAGCATGCTGTCCAAAACCAATGTTTACAATAGGATAAAGGAAGCCCAGAAATGCAACCACACTCTACAAGCCTCTTGGTTTTTCATTAGGATGTTTATACCAGCGGGACCACATTAAACTGTTTATCTCGTAGAATCGCATTTCCTTTCTTTCTTTTTTTTGAAAGAAAAGCATTAGCATCGGAGGAGGCCATATTCTTTTGGGTCATCCCTTTTCTTCATGCAAAAAGTGTTGTCTGCCTCTAGGGGGAGTTGTACTCCTGCCTGGCGCCACCTTCTCCCATTGCCTGTCTGGCCAGTGGTTGGAAGAAAGGCAATTCTAGCTAGCCAGCCCTTTGGTTGAAGGCTCTCATGGGTTAAATATCCATTGAAACTTTGGGTCATGCTTGGCGCCACAGCAAGATGGCACTGCGACTTGTTTTGCCAAGCATTCCCAAGGGCCCAAAGCCCTGGAGTGACTGTTGCTTGCAGCTCTGAGAGGTGGCCTCTGCTGACCACAGTCCTCTCCCCTCAAGGTGGGAATGGACTGCACAGAGCCCCCAGTGGGGCTCGTCACACACCAGCCAGGCGTCAGCTCCAGTGTTCCATCTCTTTCAGCTCTTTAAAGCTGGTAAGATGTAGGGTAGATCTGAGAAGTAGATGGATTATTTCCTTAATAAAAGTAAACATCTGGAATTTTGCATGTAGATTTAATTATGAACAATCTTTCTGTATCTACTGCCATATCCCCAGTAATGTGTTGAAATTCCACAGCAAGGAAACTCATTTTTTCCCTGACAAAGTTTGGTTCAAATGTGATCTTAGAGTCCTTCACTGATCCGAGATGCTGCAGAAGACCTGGAGTTCAGTATTTTCAAAGCAGGGAAGGATAGTTTTACTTTGGCATCCTCATGGACTTGCAAACGACATGTGTCTTTGAGGGAATAGGTGTGACAATTACTGCTGAGTATGCGATTGAAGCCAGGTCCAAAGTAACTGTTACTCCCTACCTGTAGATTGAAGAGTCTTAGTGGGAGCAGGATGGAACGGCCACCCCCTGAGAGGGTGCCCCGTAGGCAGCAGCACTGAGGGCATGTGTGCTTGCTCTTACTTACTTGATCTTGTCTTACTTTTCATGTCAATGGCATAGCTCACCATTAAATTTAAAATCAGGGAAAAGAGAAATCAGTGAAAACAGGTGACTGAGCTCCCTGAGTTCCAAGAGTTGATGGCAGGGTGTGGTGAAGAAGGAGGGGCAGGAGTGTTAATGGCAGGATGGGGCTGGCAGGCTCTGGAAGTCAGGAGATCTCAGATCATGTAGGCAAAAGCTGTGCCTTTCTTCCCTCTCATTTAGGAGAGGCAAAAACCCAGGCCCTTCTGAGATGGCAACTGAGCTTGAGCTGTGAGATATTATTTTCTCAGGGTGTGCACATGCCACAGAGTTTTTATTTTTTTGCTTTTTAAAATTAAAATATAATTTGTTTAAATTGTCTTCTCTCTCTCTCTCTCTCTCTCTTTCTCTCTTTACCCCTTCTTCTGTTTCCTTTTCCTTTTCTTCTATCTTCATCCCTTACTTGCTCAGCCTCCACACACTGAGTGTCTAGACAGGTCTAAGTGAACAATATCTGAACATCTGAACGCTGTAGGGTCAGAATATTCCTCAATTCCCACTGAATCTGACACACAAAGGGGGAAAAATAGAACAGAAGAGAGATTGCAGATCACCTCCTCCTGTACGCCTGTGAATGCTCAGATTGAACTTCAAGAATTAGGAAGAATCAGACATCAGATGACCAGAAATCACTGCAAGGGCATAAGAAATATGAGAAAGCATTTTCCCTCTCCTCCAAGGGAAAATAATAACTCCTCTTCATCCGCAGACAATACAATGTAACTCATGGAAATGTCAGATAAAGAATTTAGAATATTCCTAGTGATAAAGCTAACAAGGCACAAAAAAAGAGAGACAATGAACTCCAAAAGACACATGAGAGAAGAGCTGATGAGTTCCAGGAGGTGAGGAAGTTCTTGCATGAAATGAAAGAGGAAATACACACTGTAAAAAAGAATCAGATGGAACTATTAGGGATGAAGGCTGTAATACAAGGAATCAAAACCTCCCTTGAAAGTATTACAAGCAGACTAGATCATACAGAAGATTGAATCTCTGATGTAGAAGACAGAATCACTGGCCTAGAAAAATCCACCATGAAGAGTGAAAAAATAGCCCCCCAAAATGAGAATAATATAAGAGAAATACAAGATACCATTAAACATCCAAACATCCAGATAATTTGTATCCCAGAATGTGAAGAGACTAATCAGGACATTGATAATCTATTCCATGAAATCCTAGAAGAAAACTTTCCAAACCTAGAGAGGCATTCAAATATCCAGTCCCAAGAGATACAAAGGACCCCTAATAGAATCAACCCAAGAAGATTTTCTCCAAGGACATCATAGAGAGATTGGCCAAAACCACAAAAACAAGATACTAAAATTGGCAAGAGAGAAACGTCAAGTTACCTACAAAGGATATCCCATCAGGCTAATAGCGGACCTTTCATCGGAAACAATGTGAGCAAGGAAAGAATGGAAAAATATATTCAAAGTGTTAAGGGAAAAACAATTTCAACTAAGAATACTATGCCTGGAAAGATTATCCTTCATATGGGAAAAAAAGACAGGAACATTCTCAGATAAACAAAACGTGAAAAATTTACCAACACAAGACCAGCTCTCCAGGAAGTTCTGAACAGAGTGTTGTACCAGGAAAACTAAATACAGACACACAGAAATAAGAGTGCAAAAACAACTAAGAAAATAGTTTACTTCATGGTAGGGGTAAAAATCTAGAGTTGAATGTTATCTTCCAGAATTTAAACAGGAAGATTAGACCACAGTGGAAGATAGATTAAGTACACGAGACTGAACTGGTGAAATAGAATCTTATGACTTTTGACTAAAACATTACTGATTTTCTTCAATGCTTTGTTTTCCCGATTTAAGGATTTTTGTCTTGTCTTGAGCTGCTGATAGGTTCCTATACCTATTATTTGAACAGAATCCCAACCTGAGGAGGGTGGAAAATGGCAGAGGGTGAGAAATAGGGGGGAAATATAGATATACAAGTGGAAATGGAAAATTATTTGTCGACGATAACATGTATATTAAGCTACTATACAGTGTATTCTGGATGGACAATCACATTCTGTATGCTGTGATGATGCTCAGTGAAAGAATGTAAAATAAATAAATTTTAAGAAAAGAAAAAAAAAAGCAGCTGTAAGAAGAAGAGCAGAGAGAAGGTCTGACCTGAGAAAGGCAGTAGACTGTGCTTTTGTCTGCAAGGCCTTTTAGATGTGTAGAGTCTACAGAAAAATGGAAACGTCACTGTAAAGACCTCCTTTCCATCAACAGTAGGGAGATTTCCATAAAGGAGCATGGTGAAAATGCACATCGTTAAGCCCTAGAGTCAACCATTGAGAGCTCGTCCAGGAGGTGGACACTTGGAGGTGTGCAGGGAAGCTGCGGGATGTTGGGAATTCTGCAGTGGGCCCTCATTCTGCCTATCCTGGGCTCTAATCTCCAGAGAAAGGGGAGCTGAGCTCACCTTGCTGGTGCAAGATTCCCCCCAGGGGCTCCAGGAGGAGATGAGCTATCTCGACAAACTGAGTGCTTGTCTGGGAAGCAGAGAAAAATGGCAACAGAGCTCTCCAACCTCACAGCCCACTGCCCCAACCCCCGATATGGCAGACTCACCAGCCTGGAATCAGCAAACCCAGAGGTCAGAGTGACATGCAAATGCTATTTACATTCCGCCACAGGATGAAAGGGCTTGGGACTCTGTGCCCGGGCAGATATTAGTGCTGATTTATGAACACCTTGTTGGTCTGACAAGTTCATTTATCACTCCTGACAATTGCCATAGCTTGTCGCTAGGATCTCAGAGCACAGTGCCTGAGAAAGTTAACAAAACCTGGGACTTGGAGCATAGAAACAGACAGAAGAGAAGTCCTGCCATGGAGACCATCATGGGCTGCCTGGGTGCGGTGACTCATGCAGTTTCCCCTGGGAAGTTGGAAGGCCACCTCAAAGTAAAGCTTGGGGAAAGGGAACAATTCCTCTCAGAAGCCAGCCACTTTCCAGGGATTGCTCCCTCCCGGAGGCCTAGAGTCTGGCCATGCCCTAGCATCCCTCTCAAGCCCACCTTTCTGCTCCTCTTTTGCCCTCACCCCAAACTCTGGAGCTCACCCAACTTTTGGCATCCATGACCCCAGAAGAACGCCTAGGGTTAGCCTTCCCCGCTTCAGTCTGATGTCTACTCAGCCCTACTTACGCCCAACCTGCCCTGCACATTCTTCTCCTTCTAAATGTCCCTTCACACCTTTTCTCTGTTATCCCCTCACGGGGTTGAAGCTGAGTGTGAACCCACTGAGAGCTGACCTGGGAGCCATGCGGGCCTCTGCAGGCAGCGGGGCTGCCACACAGGGCCAGCCTGTAGGGGAGGCTGTGCTCCGTCTGACTCGTCACCACTAGCTTCTCTCCTGAGGATTGTAGTTCTCCAGAGGTACTGATGGCACAGACCTTGGGGTCCCTGGAGTTCGACATGAGGATGGGCAGAGCACATGGGCAGAAATAGGACAGTTGGCATCTTGTCCTGTTGTCACACACCTTCATGTGACTTCAGTGAGTCACTTAAACGCTGGCTCTAAGTGATCTGACCTCTAAAACAAGTGTATTGGATCTGTGAGCTTGCTTTTAAAATAAGCTTTCGCAGAGCTCTGGTTCTTCCCAATATGATAATTATACTTCAGCTTTTCATTTTTATTGCTGGAGGTATGTGTGCTCACCAGCAAGAGGAGGAGAGAGAGAGAGAGAGAAAGAGAGAGAGAGAGAGACCCCTAGTGGCATGTGGTCATGCACAGTTCCTTTTCTTCCATCTCACTATGCCAGCAGGGTTTGGGGAAAACATGCACCTGGCCTGTTTTTCAGGCCACCGGGGTCAGGATCAAACCATGGTCAACCATGTGGGACTCTGCTCCCTGCAAGCAGACCTTAATTGCTCTACCCTCCTTCAATTTAATTTATTTATTAATTCATCATTATTATTTTGTCATAGGGTGCGTGTAGAGAGAGAAAGGGAAAGTGAGAAATCACCCCTGGGGGATGACCATGCCACAGTCCCTTCTTCATTCTCCTCTTGGGATTTTGGGCATGAGTGCACTCGTGGCTGGCATGATTATCTAGTCACTATGTCTGACACTCAGACCACAGTTGGCCATGTGGAAGTCTAGTGCCTTAACCACCATGCTACCTGCTGGACACGTTACTTCAAAGAAGTAGATAAATAAAGCAGATTGCACTTCACAGTGCCCACTGGTTTGTACTACACTGTCACCTTTGGCCTTGTTTTCTACATACATTATTTTTATTGTTATCATTATTGTGTGTGTGTGTGCACGTGTGTGTGTGTGCACGTGTGTGTGTGTTGGGGAGGTGCGCCCATTCAGCTGACTGTTATCTTCGTAGCACTGGCAGGGACTCCCTCTGCCGGATTTTAGCCTTGGTGCTTGAATACCTAGCTGTTTCTTAGACTGTCCTAAGAAGGACCAGCCATGTTGTACCTTCGAGAAGAAAACCGTGTGCTCCAAGACAAGCAGCCCTCAGCCAGCAGTCATTGGCCGCAGGCACAAATACTTGTCTCTGGGCACAGATGGATGAGGCTTGGCAATGAGAGAGGCTGGTGGGAGTGAAAGCATCTGCTGTCAGAACCTTCTAGCTGGCACTGCAGAGGAGCTGCTTCACT
This sequence comes from Tupaia belangeri chinensis, assembly GCF_000334495.1. Lineage (NCBI taxonomy): Eukaryota > Metazoa > Chordata > Mammalia > Scandentia > Tupaiidae > Tupaia > Tupaia belangeri. Next base: position 2,931,623 of record NW_006206241.1, on the reverse strand, counting down.
CCCACAGCAGATGGCTCCTGGAGGAAAGCTGACCAAGGAAGAGCTGTGAATGAGACCTTGGCGTTTGCAAAAATGCTTCAAGATGGAGGCTACACTCGGCTGTGGTCTGCCTGACCATCTGGGCAGGTCTGCCTTCACACCTGCTCATGGAGCACAGGGAGCCTGGATGGTCCAGATTGCACCCTGCTAGGTCCTCCTGACTCCACCATACCTCCCTGCCCTGTTCAGCTCAGGGCAGCTGGAGCAGGCTTGCAGATCATGGCCCTCCTTTCTCACCACCCTCACCGGGCAGCTCTCCGGGACACACCTGCACATGGTTCTGGGAGGCCCCACACACTGTGTCCCTACCCACTGACTGCCAAGGTCTCTCACTCCTCCAGCAGGACCCTGCATGCAGCAGGGGTGCTCCCCGCAGCCCTCAGACCATGGCCCCCTGTATTTATTTGGGTTTACTAAAACATAAAGTAAAACAAAACATTCTCAATGTTTTTTATTAAGTCATTTGAAATGGAGAACCAACCTCGATTAAAATGAGTTTCCAATGCTGGAAGATTCATTGCAGTGTTTTTCCTTGTGCAAGAATTGAAGGCTGGAAGAATTGAATACAACTGAAATGATGGAGTGACGAGTTTCTTTTTCTATAATCTTTTCTTTTGAACATGTTCTGAGAGACGACACTTTCTCTTCCAGAATTTCCAGTTTCCATCTCTTCCCTGTTGTGAAGAAAGTATTTCTTGGAACACCAGCTGAGGCCTGATTGGACGCACCTGCAGCGTTTGCAAATGGAGCAGGTGCAGCGCTTAGTGGGTAAGCTGAAAGCAGACACTACAGGGGCAACCCTCCGTGGTGCTAGATGGGAAAGACGGACTCCACTGGGCTGCAGGAGGTACTAAGGTGCAGCTGAACAGTAGACAATAAGACAATGCGACCAGGAAATAGGAGGAGGGACGCAGCAGGGGCTGGGGGGCGAGGGGGATGGCCAAGAGAGTCCTGAGATTCAAGAGAGACTGCTGTGGGAACAGTCTAGAAATAGGGAGGCAATGATTCTCAGTCTGTGATCATTAGATGATCAGATCTGAAGCTCGCTGTCACAGCAAGGGGACCAACAGCAGCTCTGCTGAGGGGTTCCTGGGGAAAAAATAATTCATATACATGAACAATAGTAATAAACCAAGAGAAGCATTCATTCATGCTTTTCTTCAGTATCCCGAAGTTTGAGTCTAAGCCTTGATTACATTTAGTCCAGAGTCTTCTCAGTAGTTTTTTGCATTCGTAGTTTTCCTTGTGTAGAAGCCAGGTGACGGTGGTGACTGCATTATGCCTCTTGCACTCACACCTTCGTGCAGTCAAGATTGACCTGGTGCTGCCAGAACCCCATCCATTCCAGGGGCTTCAGGTACAGCCCAGAAGAGAACAGGAAAGCTTCCCTCCTCTGTGGAGCTGCCATTCTGGTGGGAAACACAGATTGTAAATCGCGGCTCTCTGGGTGGTCTTGTTGTTGTCAGAATAATATTGGACTTGAGGTCTAGCTCTGGAGATCCAGAACCTGGTTTGGAGTCTGGTGGGCCTGCTTGTGTCCTTCCTCTTTTACTTACTATCCACCAGACCTTGGGTCAGCTACTTGCGATGTTTCCTTGACTTACTGTAATTTTGTTGCTCTATAAGATGCTAATACTACTTTATAAATTTTAGTTTCCTGTTTACAAAGAAAACATTTTGATGGCTAATAGTTAGTGGTCTGTTGTCAACACACCTAAGTAATCTAATATGCCCCCTGATCATTTACATGCCCTAAATATAAAATCAAGATAAAAATTAATGTCCAAACTAGACAAGAATGTTTGTATAAAAAATTATCTTGGTTCTTTATTTACTAAAGGGGCTGGGGACTCTTGCTCTTCAGATATTTTGAGTAGGCTTATTGATTACTATCTACCTGCACAATGCTCATCTGGTGTATTTGACTTTTAAATTGTTTGATTAATTTTGTCTAAGGTGTGGAGAATCTGAATGCGCTCTGACTTCTAGGGAGTGGTTTCTCATCTGTACTCTCTCAAACCTGCCAAGTAAAACCTGTGAGTGTTGAGCACAGAGCAATGTGCTATATAAGGAGATGAATGGCTGGGGCCCGCAGATGGTGTGGTGGGTAAGGTGCTGGGCTCCCTTATGGCCAACTGCAGTTCAAGTCCAGACCTGGTGGTTTGCTTTCTCTCTCGCTCTCATTCTTGCTCTCGCTCTCTCCCTTGCTCTCTCCCTTTCTGTCTCTGGTGAGCACACACGCCCTATAGCAAATTTAAAAAATAATAATAACTAAATAGAATTAAATAAGTAATTCTTTTTATTGGAGAGGTTTTTGCTATAGGGTGCATGTGCTTTCCAGGAAGACAGAGAGAGACAGAGAGATAGAAAGCAAGAAATAACCCCCCAGGGGGGATGGCCATGCTGCAATCCCTTCTCCTATATTCTCCTCTCGGGATCTTGGGCACGCATGCACACGTGCTCGGTGTGAGTTTAAGCCACTGGGTCCAGGACTCGAACCGCGGTCGACTACATGGGAGTTCATCAACATAGCCATTACACTAACTGCTGTTCCCATTAAATAAGTAATTCTTAAAAAAGAAAGTGAATAGCTGCTAGAGGAAGCAGCATGTGCTGAGGAACGTAACCTTTGCCATTAACTAGGTAGATTGTAATGAGCAGCTCTTGCAAATCAGCATGGGTTAGGGTTATCACTTCTACGCTGGAGGCTGAATGTGTTCGAACTATTCCTACCACTGTGGGAGGGGCATGTGTGTGTTTAGAGTTAATTTCTTTTCCACCCAAAGTGAGTGGTAAGGGGATGGCGAGGACTGATGGGTCAAATGCAAAGCCTGATTAAGTGCCAGGAGTCAGCTTCAAGTGCCAACCCTCCAGGCTTGGCAGCAGAACATCGAACCAAACACAGTGTGGGAATCACTGTATTAATGAGAGGATCCAGCCTCCAGAGGAGATGTGATAAAATCTGTGAATGTGCGGCTTTAAGGATGTTGTCTAGGAAAGAACAATGGTTGGATTTTTCCTGAGCAGGATGCGTGGGTTGAATAACTATTTTATTCTTTCCTTAATTTCCTGAATATGTTAGCAATAGTTGTGTGCCTCAGCAGCACGGGTGGGGCCAAGCTACAGCCCTGCCCTGACCATTGGCGTGTGGGAGTGAGAGGCGGAGGATTCAGGCTGTACCTACATGGAGCCTGGGAGTTCATTTCTACCGAGTCTCGGTGTCTGCAGAGTAGAAGGTGGGTTGGTCCCATCTGAGGCCTGAGACATTCTCACGTGCCATTTTCAAGTAGCTGAAAGTACTCTCCATCTGCAACCAGGGCTGTGTGACTCTGGAAGGCCCCTGTTCTGTAGGAAAGACAGAAATCCAGAGTTTTCAGATACTTGTGGCAGATTCTTGAGAGGAAGGACCTTGAGGGGCTGAGGTGTGGATGCTGCATAATTTTACTAGGGTGTACAAGGATTGGCAGTAATCTTGAAAGGTTATAGACTCCCATACAACCTGGAGGCCCGCAACGCTGTCTTCAGTCTGCTTTGACCTGAGAAGTGCACCCACTGGACAATACAGTGTGCATCACCCTTGAGAAGTACCACTCACCAAGGCCATGTGCAGCCAAGCCGGCAGCAGATGCCATGGAAAAGAAAAGAGAGAAAAGTTCAATTGCTGAGGATTGACTGGAGGGAGACAGGCATCAAAAGGCAGAGGGAGGGAACCAGCATTTAGCGTAATGGCTATGTCGCTGGACTCCCACGGAGTCGACCGCGGTTCGCGTCCCGGACCCAGTGGCTTAGAACTCACGCTGGGCGCGTGTGCGTGTATGCCCAAGATCCCGAGAGGAGAATGGAGGAGAAGGGATTGCGGCGTGGCCATCCCCCCTGAGGGGTGATTTCTCGCTTTCTGTCTCTATGTCTCTCTTTGTCTGGCGAACACACGCCCTATAGCGAAAAACCTCCCCAAAAAACAAAAAAAGGCAGAGGGAGCTTGACCCCACATGGTCAATGAGCCCTCGTTTCTCATGGCCAAGAGCCACACTCAAGTCACTTGTATAAAATGCAAATCCTAGAAACACAGAATATTTGTAAAGAGGAGATACTAGAGAAGGATCAGAAATCTCTACAAAATGTGTAATTTATCTAATTCCATTTGACTTCTAGTACTGACCTTCTCTATGATGGCAAACGTTTATCTCTTAGAATTGCCCCCAAATAATGAAATGAGTGGATTCACGTTTTGTAGTATTCATCCTCCTTTTCTGTCCTCCGTGAAGAGTACGGATCATCACTGGAGTGGTCAAAAGTAAAGAAGGGTTAAACCCTGAGAAGAAGCCAGGCATGCATCTAATGACCCTGCCTGAGGCAGCTATTTCTCTGGGATGACCCCAAAAGCACAAGAGACAAAAAAAAAAAAAAAAATCAACAAAATAAATAAATCAGACTTCATTAAAACTAGTTTTCCTTCTTCAAAAGACATGATTGAAAAAAGAGGGGAAGAAGTCTTCATAGAATGGGAGAAAATACTTGCAAATCATATATCTGATTTGTATCCACAATACAGAAAATGCTCTTAGAACTCCACAATGAAAAGACAGGAGCCCCAATTAAAAAGTTGGCAAAGGGTAAATAGATATTTATACAAATAAAATACACAACTGTCTTATAAGCAAAGATGCTCAGTATCATTATTTAGTAGGAAATGCAACCAAAATAAAAATGAGCTCCCTCTTCACCACTCCTAGGATGGCTATAATTACAACGACAAGCAATAACAAACATTGGTAAGGTGTGGGGAAAGAACTTGTAGCACGTACCTGCTGCTTGTGGGCATGTAAAATTCTGCAGCTCTTGGAAACCAATTTGGCAGTTGCTCCAAATGTTAATCAAAGAGTTACCATATAACTTTCTTGTATTTTACTCTTGGTCCTAAGACCAAGAGAAATGAAAACATAGGTCCACAGAAATACTTTCACATTCATGATGCATGAATCCAAAAATTCTTGTAAATGGTTGTTTGTAACAGCATTATTCATAATAGCCAAAAAGTGGTAATGACCCACGTTTATAGCCCTTTGCTATCTCTAGGAAATGCCTAGGTCTGGGTGAGCGTCCTTACCAGCTGGGGACGCAAATGCAGAGAATCAAAATACAGAAAGTTGGACAATACAGTTAATATGTTCTCCTCTTGTTCCCAATGAGAACAAACAATACAAAACAAAACAAAAACATAAACTTTCTTTTAGTGGGTCTCTGTTATTGTACTCGGCTCCTCTTTTTTTTTGTTTGTTTCTTTTGTTTTTAAGGGTTTTACGCCTTATGGGCATTTTAATTAATTAATTTATTTTTAGATTTTTGCCATAGGGGATGTGCACTTATGGGTAATTAATTAAGGAAGAGAGAGAGAGAGAGAGAGAGAAAGAGAGAGAGAGAGAAATCATCCCCAAGGGTAGCCACAGTGTGATACCTTCTCCTCCCTTCTCCATTCCTCTCAGGATTGAGCACACACACACACACACACATCTGGTGTGAGTTCAAGCTGCTAGGTCTGGCACTTGAACCACAGTCAGCCTTGTGGAAGTCGCACCGTAAGCACCAAGTCACCTGCTGCCCCACTCCCTTTTTTTTTTAATTGCCAGAGGGCATCACACGCACCTACAAGAGAGAGAGAGAGAGAAAGTCTCCCAACAGGACAGGCCACTACAGTCCTCCTCCTTCCACTCAGGACTTGGGACACGCATGCACACATACCTAGCACATTTATCAAGCCACCAGGACCGGAAGTTGACCTGTGGTCAGCCGTGTGGGATGTGGCTCCTCTCCCTAGTGCAGTGCAGGCCAGCCCTGGCACCTCTGTTTTAATGCATATGCTGTGGGTGTCTGAAAGGTCTGCCGTTCCCTTCTCAACAAGGCTATTTAGAGGCACACGATGACTATCTAGATCATTCACTCCTAATGTTGTTCTGTGATTGTGATTTTGCATTCAGTTTTCAATTCTGCTGAATGTCTGACATTTATCTAAATAAACTCACAAGTCAGCTGTCAGGGCTGAATACATGGGTGATGCGAACGGATTGATGGCCCTAGTTCTGTGAGCACAGTGCTGGGCATGAATGGGCAGCCAGTCTGAACGAACCCCAGCAGGCAGCAGACAAGACGCAAAAGGGAAGCAGTTGCACTGCAGCACAGTTCCACCTGCGATGGATTTTTTATATACTTAGAGATTAATCAATCAGAGTTCATTAACAAAGAAATGCAGGAAAAGATGATTTGTTATCTGTGTGGGGACACAAGGGAGTCCCATGCTGTGAGAAAGCTGAGTAATCTGGAGATGAGTCATGCTAAGAGGAAACAAATGTATGGAGGATTTCATGAACACGAGGAGGCCGCCAGGCCCAGTGGGGTAGGATGTGGTGGGAGTAGATGGGAGGTCTGGAAAAATTACACTGATGTTCAGGATCGTCTTAGCTGGTATTCCCTCATTGCTAATCACAATCTCTTAGCAATGTCTCATCACAATCAATTTTGCCTAAGTCGACTGGTAGATTAATTGCTTTACTCAGTTATTTGCTTTTGAGATTCTTCCTTCCTTTCCTCATGTTCCTGGCCAAGAATTGGTTCTCTGGAGACTCCCACAGTTTTCTTCTGGCCTCAAATTTTACTAGGGAAGATGTACCAAGAGAAGCCGTCAAGCTTGATCAAGTTTATTATAAATTGTATTAATACAAGTCAAAGAGATGAAATAAAAATTGTTTCATACTTTGGACTCAATGTGAACAATTTGAAATTAATCGTTAAACCCAGTAATTAAAACAAAAAGGGGCCCTGCCCCAGAAATAGTTTAATATTTTTGAGAGCGAAAGAAACATACAATGGAAGTAAATTTGCCTAAGAATAATTTTATTTCACTTTATTTACTTTAATTTGATCAGAGAGGAGAGAGAGAGAAGAGAGAGAGAGAGAGATTGAGAAAGCAAGCAGCCAGATCCAGGATTTGAACTGCGGTTGGCCATATGGGATTCCAGTGTCCTTAACCACCATGCCACCTGCCAGTCCTCAACCCCCCATGCCCCCTGCCAGTCCCCCCCCCCCGACTTCTTAAAAGAGCTGATGATTATTAGTCTATTAATACATTGCTCTAAGACATGGAGAATTAAAATTTGCTCTCACAAAATCTAGTGTATTGATAATTCTCAAGTCTGGGCTTGGCCGTTATGAATAATGTATCTATAAATATTCATGTACAAGTTTTTGAGTGAATACGTTTCTAATTTTTTTTATTTTGCTACAGTTTGGGTAATGGTTTGTTCCCCCAAAGGTTCATGTTCTAGAAGCTTGTTGCTTAGTGTAATGGCTTTAAAAAAGGATGAGATCTTTAAGAGGTAGGGCCTGGGCCAACAGATGGCATGGAGGTAAAGGCAGCTGGATCCCACGTAGTCAAGCATGGTTCAAACTCTGGACCTGGCAGCTTGAAAATCACACCAGGCACGTGTGCATACATGCCCAAAATCTTAGGAGAATGGAGAAGAAGGGATTATGGCATGGCCATTTGTCATGGAGGATCGTTTCTCTCTTTCTCTTTGTGCCTCGCTCTGGTGAGCACACACATACCCTATAGCTAATAACAACAACGACAGCAACAAAACACAAACAAACAAACAAAGAGGTTGAGCCTAGTAAAAAGTCACCATTCAATTAGCTGAGGGTGTGAGAGGGACAAACAGAGGAAGTGAAAAATTCTGTTTCCTCTTTTCCCTCTCACTCTCTCGGCACATGCCTGATTTCCTCTCTGCTTCTGTTGGCCATGTTGTGATATAGCACCAGAGGCAACCTGATGCCAGCCCCATGCTTTTGGGTTTCCCAGTAAGCAGAATCATGAGGCAAATACATCTTCAATTTCTACAAATCACCCAGTCTCCAGTATTTCTTTTTAGCAACACAGCAATGGAGCAAGACAGGTTTATACCTAAGAATAGAATTGCTACGTGATATGTATTCTATGTTTAACATTTTTAGAGCCTGACCAACTATTTTCCAGAGTGCTCACAATGTTTTATACCCCGGCAGCAAGATTTGAAGATTGTATCTCTACATCCTTATCAACACTTGGCTACATATATGTAATAGAAATTCTAGTGTTACATATATGTAATAGAAATTCTAGTGTGTGAAGTGCTGTCCCATTGTGGTTTTGATATTCATTTCCCTGATGACTTAATATTTAGCATCTTTTTATGTTCTTGTTAGTCATTAGCATATCAGTTTTGGAGAAATGACAATTTGAATCCTTTTTCCACTTTTATTTGAGTTATTTGTCCTTTTACTGTCAAATTGTAAAAACTTTTATATATTCTGAATATTAGATCCTGTTTTATTCCATTTAGATTGCTATAAAAATACTTTAGGCTGCATAATTTATAAACAACATAAATTTATTGCTCCCAGTTCTGGAGACTGGGAAGTCCAGGATCAAGAAACCAATAGATTTGGTGTCTGGTGAGGGTTTGTGTTCTCCTTCAATGATGGTGACTTCTTGCCATGTCCTTCTATGGATACAATTAAAGGGAAGCTCCCTCAAGCTCTTTTATAAGGGTGTCCATGAATCCCGCTAATGAGGATGAAATCTTCATAAATTAATCACTTGCCAAAGATCCCATCTCTAAATATTATCACACTGAATATTAGGTTCCAATATAGAAATTTGGGAGAGACACCAACATTCAAAAATCATAGCCAACTTGTATCAGATTACTGGTTTGAAAATATTTTCTACCATTCTATGGGTTGTCTTTTTTCTTTCTCTTCCTTCCTTCCTTTATTTTTTCTTTTTTCCTTCTTACATTTTTAAGTTTATTCATTTATTTTTTCACATGAGAGACAAATAAAAAGGAGCAGAGAGATAGAGAGAGAGACAAGGAGATGGAGAGAGAGATACACACATCCCCAACAGAGTCTTGTTACCGTGGTTTATCCCCAGTCCTAGTGTCCTGAATCACAGACATATGTGCACACACCGGGTGTCCTCAGGACCATCCCAAGGTATGAATCCAGGACCTTTCTCATGGGTTCAGTTGTGACATCACCTGTACTCCCACCCCCAGTTTCTTGATAGTGTCCTTGGAGGCATAAAATTTATACTTCTGATGGAGTCAAATGTGTCCTTTTTTCACGTGTTACTTGTGCTTTCGGTGTCATATCTAAGAAACTGTTGCCAGATCTAAGAGCACAGAGATTTATATATTCTAACTAACAGTTTTGTAGTTTTAACTTGTTAGCTATTAATTTCGGTCATCATGTACAAAGTTGTGTAAATATAGATATAAATGTGGAGCATCAAAAAATACATTTTTTACAATGATCTTATGTTTTGTGAGGTTGTACCACTCCCAAGATGGTCTGGCCTCCTCCTTTAAAAGTCAGTTTCAATCCTTCTCTGGGAAGTCATCCCAAGCTACGTCTATACACCATTGAGATTTTAGACTAAGTATTTTGCATGCTTTTATTAGGAGATTTTTGTTTTTGGCACCATAATATAATTGCACATTGATTTCTGCTCCCCTATTTCCTTTTCTCACTCAAACTGGAAATGGGGCAGCTGAACTTAGGCCAAGCTTATGATAGTGATGGGTACATGTTCCTTTTGAAGAATGCCCTGGCAGTGGCTCTTCCTGGAGTTTTTACCCCCCCACCCCACATAAGGAAACACTGGGTGTGCATGAGGAGCTCTTGCTTGCCATAACTAATGGAGAGCCTGACTGGGATAAGGAGCACACATCACTAATCTTCTAGAACAGGCAGACAATTTTTGATAGTGAAGAATTATCCTACTCCAACTGTAATGATGTCTACTTTGGGAAACCCAAATTCCTTAAAGGAAGTTATTCCAGCTTTGAGAAGAATCCCAAAGTTTCATCTACTAGTTCTGTCTCCTGCAATGACTACACAGGAGACAAAGATTGTGCTGTGGTTGGGCCAGCATGGCCCTCTGTCCTCTGTGATTGGTGAGCTATGCTTTCCCACTCCCAGCCTCCCCCTCCCCTGCACCACTGTCTCTGGTGCTCAGGCAACGAGCTGGCAGTTCATCTTGTCCTCTGTATGTTATTACCACCCATGTCTTACTCCTGTTTCTCTTGCTGTAGGCCTATGTCTACTTCAGTACTTCACTGCATCATTGAAGATGGATCCTTCATCTCACCTCCGCCATCTTTCCCATGGCACGTGACTCAGCTTCCTGTGATCCAGTCCTTGCTTTACTGGCAAGTCTCCATGTTTTCTTTAGAGTCCGTTCCAGTCCCGTCTTGGGCTTGTGTGAGAAGGTGCCTTCCTGCCTGGCAGTCCTCTCCAGCCCACACCCAGCCCCTCTGCATGGCCCAGCAATCTGCAGGCACTCCTGGTGTTTGGCTCATGTCGTGGCATCAGCCTGCTCTGTCCTCTTCCTCCAAAGCCCAGCATGTTCCACCTAATCTGGTAAGCAGCTCCTCTTTCTACCCACACTGGACACTCAGCGCCTACACCAGTGTTAACTTCAATGTATCCATTTCCATGTTTATTATACATACTCTTAGGTAAGATGCTCTTTACTTCACATTTGTAAAACTTTTCTGCTATAAAATTAGAAATAATTCAAGGATGGGGGTTGGACCATATACATCTAGTCCTTTAAACTATATAGCACCATCAAGATATTGATGAATTGGGAACCAGCAGTTAGCGTAATGGCTATGTCGCTGGATTCCCACGTAGTCGACTGCGGTTCGTGTCCCGGACCCGGTGGCTTAAAACTCACGCCGGGCGCGTGTGCGTGCGTGCCCAAGATCCCGAGAGGAGAATGGAGGAGAAGGGATTGCGGCGTGGCCATCCCCCCTGGGGGGTGATTTCTCGCTTTCTGTCTCTATGTCTCTCTCTGTCTGTCTGGCGAGCGCACGCGCCCTATAGCGAAAACCTCTCCAAAAAAAAGAGAAAAGATATTGATAAATTGAATTGGATAGATTTATCTCAACACTTAATACATTTCTATTATCTCTCTATATAGCAAATACATGTAATACAGATATGTGTGTGTGCATGTTTGCTTGTATATATATATATATGTGTGTGTGTGTGTGTGTGTGTGTGTGTATTTATTTATTTCTTCCATGAATGAAATAGAATGACAACAATTTAACAGGGTCTCGATACTCCTGGCCTCGGCCAGCCCAGGTGTGGGCACGCGTGTATATACCTGGAACCTTCTCATGGAGTCAGCCACAGAGCAGTGAGTCTGCCACACCACTGCCTGGCCCTAACCCTCTGACCCTTGATATTAATGGACAAATGGAAAGCTTTAGTGTTCAAACAACTTCAGGGGGTGGGTGGAGCTGGGCAGGAGGGAAGAAAACAAAGAGAAACAGGAATCAGAAGAGGTTCCCAGAGAGGTTTATGGAATGAAAAGTTTCTCAGAGTTTGTGACCCTAGAAACTAAAAGCTAAGTGGTCTTGGCATTCAGAACAAAAGCGCTGAGCCCTGAGGAATGTGCACACGTGGCCCTGGGTGCCGTGACCCGAGAGCCGTAAAGAACGTCTCACGTGATCAGGAAGTATGACCTCCAGGATGAGGACTCCTGCACAGTCCAGGGAAAGTGCATGTGTTTCTTTTACTTGAAAGCATTCTCTATGTCAAGGAAAAATGCATATTCAGTCTTTTTTCTTACTCATTATTTCATTAATCCTGGTCTGTGAGATGTTATGGTTGAGGAGAAAAGAAAAGGGGTCTTCATGTCAATGTTATCCTTTGTTGGAAGGTAGCAGCTGAGGAGTGACTTAAGGAGAACTGAGACTGTGCATAAGATTTCTTTTTAGAATGGTAATGAGCTATGGCTGGACCAGGGGCAACTCTACGCCAACAGTAGTCACATTTATGGAGCTCCGAACCTCCATGCACATCTATGTCTTTAGTCTATTTATTTTTCAAGAGGGAGCCAGACTCAGCCCATCGCCCTCCAGGCACAGGGCCTCCCCCCTTCTCCTGGTACTGTTTGCAAACTTTCCCCATTACATTTCAGATCATTCTTATTAAATACTTAATGTTCTTAGTCAGCTTTAAATTTGCTATTTACTAACCAAGAAAGGAAGTTCAAACATACACATTTACTTTATCCTTGATAATTCCCGACCTTCTCTCCCACTAAACTGACTTGCTGGAAAATTGAGGCTTATTTTTTCTCTTCCACTCTGTCCACATGTGATGTTTGTGGAAGAGTTGGACAAGTTTCTTGTCTTTTCATTTTTGGCAAACATATTGCCTGAGGGGTTTGGTATGTAACATGCCTTAGCCCACAAAATATACCCTAGCCTGTGTAACATGCTCCAGTCTGTGAAACATGCCTTAGCCCATGCAACACATCTTAGCCCATACAACATACCTTAGTCTGTACAACACTCCTTAACCCGTGCAGCATGCCCCTGCCTGTGAGACATGCCTTAGGCCATGCAACATACGTTAGCTCACACAACCTATTCCAGCCTGTGCAACATGCCTTAGGCCATGCAACACACGTTAGCCCACACAACCTCTCCTAGCCTGTGCAACATGCCTTAGGCCATGCAACACACGTTAGACCACACAACCTCTCCTAGCCTGTGCGACATGCCTTAGGCCGTGCAACACACGTTAGACCACACAACCTCTCCTAGCCTGTGCGACATGTCTTAGGCCATGCAACACATGTTAGACCACACAACCTCTCCTAGCCTGTGCGACATGCCTTAGGCCATGCAACACATGTTAGACCACACAACCTCTCCTAGCCTGTGCAACATGCCTTAGGCCATGCAACACACGTTAGACCACACAACCTCTCCTAGCCTGTGTGACATGCCTTAAGCTGTAGAACACACCTTAGCCTTTTTAGCACACTTCAGCTCATGCAGCACCATCTGTTCTTAGACTCTCTTAGGGACCCATTACTTCCTATCCTGTCTTCTGGGCTGGACCATCTAGCTTTCTCTGCCTTCTTCTTATTTGCTGAGGAGAAATCATAAGCAGTCAGTTGTCAATAAATCCTAGAACAAAAATAATCTCACCACCCCAACCAGACTTAAGAAGAGCAGGTACTAACGCAGTATGGTTACCTTGTCATGTGCCAATGACCTTGTGTTTTTGAAACAGATATTCCACTGTGTCCTTGCTAAAACCACTTCCTCTGTTAAATGAGTGTATTTCTGAGACCCTAAAAGTGACTTAGGTGTAAGAACACTGAGAGTTAAAGCCAGGTTGTTCTTGTGTGAATGAAAGCAGGGAATGTGTCAGGGCCCTCGCTGTGTCCTGGGCTGGCTGCAGGTAGGAAGCGTAGATGGCAGGTGGGGTTGGCGTCTGAGCAGGGTTGGAGCGGGGTGGGCGCTGGGAGCAGACAGGGCACTCATATTTATTTGGACACTGAAAGTTGGTTGTGGTACCGGGACATCCACTGGAGCATGGTTCGGGGGCCAGTTGGAAATAGGACGTTGGGGTAAGAGAGCTTATGAGCTGAAGACCTCAGGGAGATGTGGGTACAGGATGCTCATGGGAACAGCTCAGGCTGTACAGAAAGGGGTGTGCAAAGGCAGGCAGAGCTGGAGAGGACCACGCTGCTGAGCAAAGGAGACAGCAAGGACCTCCAGGGAGGAGCCATCTGGACTAGACAGGGCCTCTAGTTTTCCCCTTTGACTCAGGTAGAAGCATGAAGGTGAGCTCAACTTCCAAAGTCACTGTGTGATTTGGCAAACACTTGGAAACAGGTTCAAGAAGTGTTTAGGGGCCATCGTAGGATGGTCATTCGTCTACCGCAGAGTCTAAGAAGGGACCTTCTCCCCGGCAATGACCTTGGAATCCCTCTAGGTGGTAGATGTGCACCTTTGGCAGCCTCTGAAGTGGAGCTTGCACAGAGACCCTTTCCTCTGTAACAAGTCCAAGTGGTGATGCCATCCATGCACATCCTCGCAGCCCTGTTCCCTGCGCTGCATCTCAGCTCCGTGGTATATCCAAAGACAAGACTCGCTCGTGACCCCAGAGAGCAGTGAGCACACAGGAAAGGCTGGGAAATAAAGCCATGTTAAGATTGCAGCTTATCAGGAAATCACCATGCCACGGCAGACCGTGGATGTTGGCACCCACGTCCAAACAGCAGTGGCCATCACCATCACGAAAAAGAACCAGCCCATGCTTGGGGACTCTGGGAACTGTTCCAGGTTCAGGAACTCTTAAGAATAGTCCCTGACTCAGGGACTTTATTTATTTATTTATTTTTAGTATTTAACCCAGGGGAATTTATTCAATTATATTTTGTAAGATAAAATTCTAACTTTGTTTTCCTTTTTTATATTTATTATTTACATTTAATCACTGTACATCTTCACAGTGTACAACATGGTTTTTCCTACCATGAATACAGTGCATATTAGTGAAGACAAAAACATTACCATAAACATTACCATCAGCAAATAAGGTTTCATTTTTTTGTGTCAATTAAATGTAAGAACTGACCCAGACTCAGGACCTCTAAGCTGCTGTCTAGGCCTCCAGAGAAGGACGAATGGTGCTGATTGTTCTCTGTACTCATTTACCGTGGTTTCTTGTTCCTCAGATTCAGGAGAATGCTACCTGTCATGACAATCTTCACTCATGTACCTCCACTGGGACAGGAATGAAAATAAAACTCTGTGTGTCTGTTTGTGTGTGTGCGTGTATGCGTGTGCGTGTGTGCATGTGCTTCAACAATTATTCATGTTGGCTATCTGATCTTGATAAACTTCCAACAATGAGTGGTTATGCCTAGGACCCTAAGGTTTATTTGACCACAGGTCTCTAAAAATAGCACTCTTCTTTCCTCTCTGCCTCATTTAAATTGGCCGAGAGCTGATGGCGTAGCTGAGTATGTAGCTGTTTCCTTTGTTCTGCTGTAGGATGTGTGCACTCACCAGAGAGACAGGCAGAGACAGAGAGGGGAAGTGAGAAAGCACCCCCAGGGGAACGGCCTTGCCACAGTCCCTTCTCCTCTATTTCCCCCTTGGTATTTTGGGCATGCACACACATGCACCTCATGAGATTTTCAAGCCTAAGGGTCGAGGCTCAATCCGTAGAGTTGGCTGCGTGCAATCCAGCCTCCTTAGCCTCCATGCCACTTGCTGTCCCTGTAACACTCATTTTAAGGATAAAAATGTAAGAAAGAATAAGAAAACTATTTTGTGTGAGAGAGAAAGAGACACGCAGGCTGGTGGTTTACAGGGCTGACATGGCTCCATCTTCTCCGGTTGGGACGTGAGGAGTCCCAGGCCAAGCGTGCAGCAGGGTTGGCATAGGAGGCCTCTCCTGGCTGGGGCACGCTGCCGTCCCCGTGCTCCCTGTGGCCTCACCTCTGTGTGTGCAGAGAGGGATCCAGCTCTGGAGTCTTCCTCGCACAATCACCCCTTCAAGGTCCTCTGTGAGCATGGGGGGCTGGAGCTTTGGCGTGGGAGCTGCAGGGAGGGGAGACAATTCAGTCTGCAAGTGAGGTGCTGGCGGAAGGGGCTTTTGGGGCCACAAGGTCTGGGAGCAGATGTGACAGGGAGTAGGCATGACAGGGAGTAGTTGTGACAGGGAGGGAGTAGGGGTGAAAGGGAGTAAGGGTGACAGGCGGTAGGGGTGACAGGCGGTAGAGGTGACAGGGAGTAGGGGTGACAGGGAGCAGGTATGACAGGGAGTAGCACAGCACATTCCTGGCTGCTGCTCTCACTCAGACCGAGGGTGGGGTGAAAGCTGACAAATGCGTGGTCTGTTTCCGGGCAGGCCCAGTCCCGAGTGTGCAGAAGGGAATTTAGGTGTGCCTTGCTGCAGAGGACAAAGGGACCAGGGGCCTCCTCCGGGGAGCACAGATCTGCCACCTTCTTCTGCCCTGGGAAGGCCTGGCTTTAGCTCGGATGAGACCTGGGAGACAGGGCACACCACGGCGCAGAAGCTGTATGTATGTAGGAGTGACCAGAGGAAACAGTTCTGGGGGAACTGTGGAGACAAATGTGGCTCCCAGGCCGTGTGTCTGGATGGTTCCGAGCCCCGTCTTCCTAGGGATATCCGTGGGCCTTCCTTGGCAATGGCCAGAGGAGCGATGAAGACAGACAGAATGCCCCCACCCTCCGCAGGCTCCAGGCTACCCACCTGGCCTCACGCGGCTAGACAGGGCTCAGAGCCCAGTAGGGCTTGGCCCCCACCCACAGGGCATGTGGGTGTTGCTGGCTCTCTTTCCGAACTTCAGACTAAGGCTCCCGTGATTTGCAAATCCACCACAGATCCTTCGTGGTTTTCAGTCCCAGGGGGGAATTGGCTGCCTGGCAATCATCAAAAACACTGAGGTCGGAGGAGGAGAGATCCGATCCTGTGACTCATGGCCAGATGCCGTCCAGGCGGGAGGATGCCACGTGAGGCTCCTCAGGCATCTGGAGTGCAGCGGGGCGCCAGGTGTTTTCAGGTCGCATGGGCTGTCATGGGGACCTGGGCACAGCTCCTGATGAGGGCGCTAGCGGGAGGACTCTCTAGGTTGGCTTTGGTCCCCTCCTTTGCAGGGTGGACAGGTAGGCTTGGGCCACCACGCCTGAACTCTACCTACCTGATCTCTCAGAGCGTGGCAAGTGGTCTCTGTCCTGCCCGCGAGCTGGAGTCTGCAAGGTCCGTGTCAGGAGCTGAACAGGAATGGTCAAGATGGTCCTTACCGATCCAGAGCCCTCTCTCTGGCTCCCAGAGCAGAGCCAACTTCCTCTCCGTCCTGCTGTATTACACAAGCCAAGATCCATTTCAAAGTTGGTGCATGACTCTCAGTAGCTTAAGAATAGTAAGTGAGGGCCAGCAGCTGGCGTGGTGGTTAAGGCGCTGGGCTCCCACGTGGCTGATGGTGGTTCGAGTCCCTGAACTGGCGCCTGGCTTTTTCAGTTTTTCTCTCCTGTGTGTGCACTCCTGCTCTGGCTCTCTCTGGCCACATTAAGAAATAGTAATAATAAATAAAATTAAATAAATACTTCTGTAAAAGAATTCAATAAAAAATGAAAACAATAGTAAGCGAAGTATGTTTAGAAAGGCCAACATCTTAGTTTCCCTTTCCTTTGGTAGAGAGTGTGCATGTGCAGAAGAGGGAGCAGAGAGAGGAGAGAGAACGCCCTCGCAGCAGGGCCTCTTCACAGGCAGACCCTCTCTCCTGAGCCCTCCAGCCAGGCCAGATCTCCGGTGCAGGTGCCGCACACCGAGGACTGCACCGCCACGCCTGGGCCTGCTCTCATCTTTTCAGACAGGGCCTCGCTCTGTGCAGCCCTCCGGCCTCAGCCTCCGGGGTAGCAGGGCCACTGTGCCCATACGTGAGCGTGGGCTGAGGACCGAATCTGGGCCGTCGCAGTGTCTACCAGCCAGCACTAGCACAGCTGGGCCCAGCGTCTTGGAGCCTCAGGGACCTAATGACTCTGTTTTATAGAGAAATCCACCAGCCAGAGAAGAGAAGGTGACACCGAATTGGCATGGATGCTCATTCAGGGGCCCAAAATCAGTTCGTGCCACCCATCACAGTTGAGACAAAATCTTGGTGAATAAGCAAGGGAATTTACTTAGGACACTGTGACAATGTGGCTGCCACTGGAGGGGTATGGGAAGGCCTCCCACGCATGCTCTGTTGTGAGGGAGCCTTCAAGGTAAGCCGCACTTTCCTGCTGTATTGGAGAGGATGGCCTTCCAGCCGGGGTGGGGGAGATTTCGGCTGAAAGGCTGTGGTCCTTGGGCAGGTGGAAGGGGAGGGCCAGCGGGGAGACCTTGACCTTGTTCTGGCAGGTCTTTCCAACAGGGCCCACTGAGGTCTGAGGAAACAGTCATTCAGCTTCCATTCGCAGGATGAGTCAAAGAGGCTTAACTGGAGTCCAGTTAAGAGACTGTTCAAACAATGGAGGGAAGAGGAGAGAATGGGGCCTCCTGAGAGGGGGAGGCAGTCGGTGAGGGATGTGGGCTGTGGGGCTGTAGGCCCCACAGTGTAGGGTTCCCAGCTGGGACACGTGAGTGGCGACCCTGTGACATAGCAGACACGAGGTGCAGCTATGGGACGCCGAAGTGCGGAAGGTATTGGCGTTCAAGTGCCTGTGGGTCCCAGAAGAAGACACTAAAGACATTGTCACAGCCAGGAAGACGAGGCTGTCACGGTGGCGGGCGCTGGAGAGAGGCTGTGTGACCGCGATGGACCTCGCCCCTGGGAGGCTGTGGGCGGCTCCAGAGACAGCGGTGTCGCTGGAGAGATGGAGCGGCATCCGGAGGCAAGGGGTGAATGGGAGGGACTTGGGGGTCCTCTAGAGTTTGCTGTCTTCCCTCTCTGCTGCTTGAGAACAGCCCAGCTGCAATGAGATAGCAAGACAGCGAGGGACTGTGACTTTGCTTGACACACCGAAGTCCGAGCAGCACGGGCCCAGGACCACATGGCCTTGGCCCCAGGGGTCTGCAAGTCTGCGCGCACCAAGCTGGGCTGGATGGCTAATGCCACCCGCAGGTGGGCTGGACAGCTAATGCCACCCGCAGCTGGGCCCAGGTAGGGAGTTTGGGGCCGTGCCCCAGCTGAGGCTGTGCCTTCTGACCTGCCTTCAGATTGTGTCTGGGGCACAGTGAGAGGCTCACAGAGAAGCTGGGTCCTCGAGGAAAGTGGAGTGGGAGAGGAAGATGTAGGCAGATGGAAGCAGAGGGAAGCTGGCGGGAGGCTGGCGGCGGCTGTGGGAGGCAAATGGAGGTGGATGGAAACACGTGGAAGGCAGGGGGAGGTGAACGGAGGTAGAGGTGGGAAGCGAAGATGGAAGCAGAGGGAAGCTGGCGGGAGGCAGGCGGCGGGGGGTGGGAGGCAAATGGAGGTGGATGGAAACACGTGGAAGGCAGGGGGAGGTGAACGGAGGTAGAGGTGGGAAGCGAGTGGAGGCAGGGGAAGACAGGGGGAGGCAGATGAAGCTAGAGGTGGGAAGTGGGTGGAGGCAGGGGAAGGCAGGGGGAGGCGGATGAAGGTAGAGGTGGGAAGTGGGTGGAGGCAGGAGGGGACGGGGAGGCAGGCGGGGAGGGGATGGGGGGGGGTGGAGGCAGGCACG
>NW_006206241.1:2898442-2912379 GCF_000334495.1 Tupaia belangeri chinensis | reverse complement strand
CTCTCTGGGGTCCTGCTCGGCCTGGCACTCCTGGGGCTGCATTTGGTTTGGCAGTGGGTTGTAGCTCCTGGGACAGGGGGACTGCCCTGCCCCAGTTGCAGGGTCCCCGAATTCTGGGACAGCAAGACTGGGATGAAGACGGCCTGGGCTCTGTGGTCTCTGAGGGGAGTGGGAAGCAGGCAGAGGAGACCCCGCCAGAAGAGCCTGGGCCTGGAAACCAGCCGGCGCCGAGTGGGCCTGAACGGGCGGGGGTGCTCGTGTGGACGCCGAGTGGCCCTGCCAGCCCGGGCACCGGCAGTGCCAGCAGGGTTCGTGCAGGTTCAGGTTGGGGTCACTGAAGCTCCCGGAGGCAGGAGCCAGAGCTTCCGGACAGAGTTGTGGCAGCGCCACCCACGGGGTGGTCAGGAGGATCTTGTGGGTTCTGCCTATGAAGCACCCCACTTGGTGCCTGGCACACAGCAGGAGCCAAACACGTCGGCAGAGGCAGCTGTGCCAGTCTGAGGCCGCAGGAGGCCACAGGGGAAAACGAGGACTCCAGATAGGGCCTGATCACATGGTCTAAGCCAGCCCTAGAAGGGGGACTGTAAGGCCAGGTGGAGGAGAATGTGGAGGCGATGGTGCCCGGAATGCCCTCCGCGCTCAGCTGCTAAGCCTGGCCTGCCCCGTAGCAGGTCTCAGGGCTTGTTGTGCCTTTCTTCTCTCATGTTTTAAGAGCTCGTGTATTGCTTCTGTGCGGTGGGAGAGCGCTCCAACAGGTCCTCATGCCCCATACACCCCAGCCTCGACCAGGCAGGGTCACAGGCAGGTGTGTGCACACTGGCAGGTAGGGGAGGCCTCCGGATGTGAACCCAGGACCGCCCCTGTGGCTGTGAGTATGGCGTGGCCTGCATTCCGCTGCAGCACTGTGGTCAGCCTGCTCTCCTCACGCTTTGTGCCTCATCCCAAGTGCCCAGGGCTGTCCTCTCTGGTCTGCATTTCCCTCCCAAGTGGAAACGAGTCTTCCAGTCCTCTTCCTGTCCCGTCCTGGGGCCATCTACACTGATTAGCAGTCAAACATTTCTCTGATGAACGTGAAGTCCTTGAAGGTGAAGCCTCGTCTTGGCCATTTTTGCCTCTGCTGGAGAAGCGGGCCGGCAGGAGTTCCATGGGGGGCTCCTGCCAATGACTACAGGGCCCTTCTCAGATGACACAGCTGGAGAGCTGCCTGGCCATGCCTTGGCGGTCAGGACCACAGCCTGGTGGTTTGGGGCTTTGGAACGAGCTGCTGCCAGTGCCCCAGGACCCCTTATGACTCCAGGACAAGCTACGTAACGTTCTGTCTTGATTCCTTCTCTGTAATGGGCGAGGGTATCCCCGAACAGGGGTGACCTGTGTGTCACTGAGGGGCACAGGGATTGCTGGAATATACCGGCAGGCTGGGCAGGCTCCGAGGGTGAGTGGTCAGCCCCACCAGAGCTGTTTCCATGACTGATCCTCCACAGGCAGGTGTGTCAGTGACACGATTGGCAGTGGCTTTTCATGGGGCTCTAGTTAGGGCTGACGGAATGAGTCCAAGGAGGAGTGGCGCGAAGGGTAATGCTATGTGGTGTCTTGGCCAGGCCTAGGGTGGTCAAATGTTGGGCTAGATGTTGTTGCCAAGGTATTTTTGAACTGGGATTGACATTTAAATCGACTGAATAGAAGAGAAGCAGCTGGTCCTGCCCAGTGTGGGTGGCAGAGGAAGAGTAAAGCTGGAAGTTTCCAGAAGAGGAAGAAATTCTCCTGGGATGACAACATGGACACCCGGCTGAGCTTCTGGACTGCTACCTGTGACCTGACTCCAGCCGAGCCCACTCCTCCCTGAGCGCCCAGCCTGAGGCCCCCTGCTGATGTGAACTCGCCAGCCCACGACTGCATAAGCCAGTCCCTTAACAGCTGAGCATGGTCAGCAGGCCCTCACCAGCTCTGCTTCTCTGGAGAGCCTAGACTGAGCCAGGCGGGGCTCAGCAGGCCAGGGCACTTCCCTGTAACTAAGTGAGGCGTGAAGATGCAGCCACTGACCACCAGCTGGCTACCCTGCAGCCCCTCCTCGTCGGGGGTGCTTTCTCCCACAGCCCCCACCTCTGTGTCTTCGTGCAGGAAGTTCAAGGCAGCGCAGGAACACTGTACAATATAAAATTTATTATAAAACTTCAGCAAATATAAATATCCAGGTGCCCACGGGGGACCACTGGGGTGCACAGACGACAGCACCAAGGATGATGGTGGGGAGCCGGCAGCTGCCCCCCGGGACACTGCTGGCTTTGGGTCTTGCCCATATTACAGACACGGCCAAACTGAAGGAAGTGTGAACACCCCACAGCACACCAAACGGGGCTCAGGGCTCCAGGCCGCTGTTGTGATGGGCCGGGATGATGTCCTGGCTCAGCAGGGCCAGGACTTGGCCTGGGACAGCAGGGTTTGGTGAGTACTGTACTTGTGATCTGTCACTCAAAAAAGGAAAGCATTACGAGATGGGTTTGAACAGGAACGCGCACTTGTTCGTAACTGAGAACGGTAAACCGTGTAACGTGGAAGTCCCTCCTCTGGCGCGTAAGTCCGAAAGGGACCACGCACCTTAGCAGGGACTCCGAAGTCCTAAGTCAGGGCAGACCTGGCAGGCGCCCCTTTGAGATGACAAGGGATCTTGTGGTGCCAGGTCTCTGAGGCAGGGCCAGGAGGAGGACCCTGGGCAGAGGCCTGGGGCTCCCCAGGCACTGGCCCCTGCACTCAGAGAGGTTCATCGCTCCTGACAGCGGGGGCGGCCCCTGGATGGAAGGGGGCCTGCTAGGTAGGTGGCGGCAGGTATTTGTACACTTGCTGTGGTCCATGCCTTTGCTTCTTCTTACAAAGCTCCAGGTGTGGATCGTTTAGCAAGCTCAGCCCACCTGCCTTTTGGACTTGATCTGGCCGAAGTGCAAACACAGGTGGGTGTCTCTCCTGTTCCTCACAGTGGCCCTTGGGCCTGCATGTGGAGGCTGGCCTGCGGGGCCCCACTGCCAGCCTGGCGGGAGAGCGTGTGTGTGCGTGGACACACACATCCAGGCTCAGAGGAAACACACACACGCACGCCCCAGGTCATGGCGTCTACCAGTTGTTCTTCCCGCGTCCAGCTTCCCGGGATGCATCCTGATGGGGGCTGTGCAGCTCTTTCGTGCTCAGATGCCTCTGCCGGGCAGCACTGCTCCGCATGGTGCCGCGGCCCTCACAGGCTGGACTGGGAGCACGTCCTGCAGCACTGCTTGCCGTAGAACTTGTGGCTGCACATCCCGTGCTGGGGCACCAGGTAGCACCACGCGAAGTGGTCTTGGCAGAAGGTGTCTGAAACGAGCGAGCGCCACGTTAGCAATGCCAGAGGCTGCCAGCTAGCGACCTACTGGCCCAGCGGAAGCTCTGTCCTAGCTGTGAAGCTGCCCGTGGGGGGCAGCTCTTCAGGTCTAACGGGGCCTATGGCGCTTGGTCTTTTGCAAGACCTTTTCAGAAGGTTCCTGAAAACTGAAATGTCCTTATCGTACTAAACCCACCCACTCATCCACTCGTCCACCCAAGACAAGGGAGCTTCTGTTGCCTGAATTTGACTATTTTTCTCCTGGAGCCAAACTACCCACTACCCTCCAGTTACTTTCTCCTTGGGGCTGGCCGTCAGCATCTGTCTCTGCACGCACTTGGGCATTCTGTGTGTTCCAAGAGCCCCCAGTGAACACGGGACTTTTGCTTCACTCCGGAAGAAGGCTCTGCAGGCTACGCAGGCTTTTGAAAGGCTGCGAACAGCCCTGACCTAGGAACGAGGCTGAACCTTCTCAGCGCTAGGCGTATTTCACAACCACCTCTCACTTTGGGGCGGTGCGAGGGATGGGTGGGAGCTATTCTGTGGGCCACAATGTGGAGCTGGAGAGGGGACACCTGAGTGACACGAGTCCTGGCCGAGGACTATGACCAGTGGGCACCTGTTCCCACAGGCCCTGACAATCACCTAGAAACTTGGCGTCTCCACCCCAAGTGCCCGCCAAGGCCGGGGGTTCCAGGTACTCACCCTTCTTCTCTGCGACAGCGCAGAAGTGAGTGTTGCAGGCCAGGGAGGCCGCAGGCTTCTGGTGCACGAGGCAGCCCGAGGCCGGCTGGCCCCCTGCCAGGCATTGCACGGACCTTGTCTGGACGCCACCCCCACAGCTGGCTGAGCACTGCGAGAGACACATGGCTGTCACCACAGCTGCCAGCTCCTAGCGGCCCATCGCCCCAGACCAGCAAGGTAAGGACACGCCACGAGGAGAGAGACAGGCACCACAGTAGGCTGTGCTGGGCTGCACTGCGGACGTGGCCCCCGCTCACCTCCTCCAAGCGAGCGAAGGACCCTGGGCCAGGCCCCCGTGGGCCGTCTAGACCACCCAGTGTTGCTGCTGCTGCTACCCCACCTGCTGCTCAGATGGGAGGCAGCCCTGGCTAGTGGCAGGACAGCTGGGGCTGGGGTCTGAACTGCCGAAGTCTGATGCTCTAGCCTCCACGGAGGGTATGAGCGTTCCTGAAAGCAGGCTCTTTGGGGCAGGGCAGTTTTTAAAAAAGTAAGTAAATATTAATAGATACTCCTGCTTCCAGTAAAAGCTCCTTGGACTACAGGCAGTACAAAAAGGAAATGCCATTAGATACATACCTTGCCCCCGCACCCTCCCGGTAAAGTTACTGTAGGTTAACCTGGATCCGGATAAGAACGTTTCTATTTAGGCTTCTATTGCGTCAATGGAAAAGTCATGACGTCTTTTTCTGTGTTCTTTGATGCAAACGTGCTTAATGCCGTTTCTGACGACCTGCTATTTAAGGCACTGTGAAGCACAAGACTGCTGCCATTGCTGCCCAGGACCGACTGGGACAAAGGAACTGACTGTGTGTGCAGGGCTCTTCTCCCACCTGTGCTGGAGCCACCCTGGTCACGTGGCTGCAGTGACCTGAGAGCAGGACAGCAGCAGGAGCCCGACAACTGTGCAGAGACCGGGAGGAATCCAGACACTCAGCCGGGGTGGTGCTCAGCCCAAGGCCAGTGAGGGCAGCTGGTCCCCAACAGCACGCGGGACGTAAAACAGTCACAGAGTCAGCAAGTGGGGTAGTGGTTAAGGCTCTGGATGTTCACATGGCCAACCGCACGCAGTTCAAGTCCTGGACACAGAGGCTCTAAAGTCATGCCAGTTGTGTGTGCGCGTGCTCAAAATCTCAGGAGAATGGAGAAGGGATTACAGTGTGGCCATTCCCCCTAGGGAGTGATTTCTTGCTTTCTGTTTCTGTGTCTCTGTCTCTCAGGCAAGCACACTCCTGCTTCCAGTAAAAGCTCCTTGGACTACAGGCAGTACAAAAAGGAAATGCCATTAGATACATACCTTGCCCCCGCACCCTCCCGGTAAAGTTACTGTAGGTTAACCTGGATCCGGATAAGAACGTTTCTATTTAGGCTTCTATTGCGTCAATGGAAAAGTCATGACGTCTTTTTCTGTGTTCTTTGATGCAAACGTGCTTAATGCCGTTTCTGACGACCTGCTATTTAAGGCACTGTGAAGCACAAGACTGCTGCCATTGCTGCCCAGGACCGACTGGGACAAAGGAACTGACTGTGTGTGCAGGGCTCTTCTCCCACCTGTGCTGGAGCCACCCTGGTCACGTGGCTGCAGTGACCTGAGAGCAGGACAGCAGCAGGAGCCCGACAACTGTGCAGAGACCGGGAGGAATCCAGACACTCAGCCGGGGTGGTGCTCAGCCCAAGGCCAGTGAGGGCAGCTGGTCCCCAACAGCACGCGGGACGTAAAACAGTCACAGAGTCAGCAAGTGGGGTAGTGGTTAAGGCTCTGGATGTTCACATGGCCAACCGCACGCAGTTCAAGTCCTGGACACAGAGGCTCTAAAGTCATGCCAGTTGTGTGTGCGCGTGCTCAAAATCTCAGGAGAATGGAGAAGGGATTACAGTGTGGCCATTCCCCCTAGGGAGTGATTTCTTGCTTTCTGTTTCTGTGTCTCTGTCTCTCAGGCAAGCACACATGTCCTATAGTAAAAATCTCTCTCTTAAAACAAAACCCAAACCCAAAACAAAACAACTTCACTACAGAATTCTCCCTCAGAGCCCAAGGAAGTGCGGAGTGGGGAAAGGCAGGTGGGAAGGTCTCAAGCGAGTTCTGCTGGCCTCCACCTGGGCTGGCCTCGCCCAAGGGCCCTCACAGGACAGTTACTCTCAGGGTGTTGGACACCCTTCCTCACCTTCACAGGGTCGCGGCAAACTCAGCAAACTTGGAAGCACCTATTTACTCCTGATCTCAGATTTCCTCCCCAGTCACACTCATCTTTGGGGAATTCTGCTTAGGTTTCACCCAAAGCATTGCATTTCCTGACACTTAATTGGGGGACTATTTAGAACAAAACACATGTGTCCTGAAACATCCAGTAATAATTGAAGACTGTTCCTGGAGAGCCACATCCGACCCCAGGAGCAGGGCCACTCACACACACCAGTGAAAAAGAGCACAGGGGCAGTCGGCAGGCTGCTGGGAACCCGCCCTTGCAGAAGCCTGCGCGCAGGGGCCGGCACCCACCCACGGGGGCAGGAGCTTGGCCGCCCACGGGAAGTCGGACCCTCCCCTACCTGAGACCAGGGAGAGGAAAACCAGCTGGCCTTTCGGGGGCCTGCAGCCGCATACAGGGGACGCTTGGGGCACGGAAGCAGGGTGCAGGCGCGGTCCAGTTCCAGGGTGGGCTTTGGCAGATGCAGGCACTTCTTTGAGGCCAGCTCTCGATACTTCCCAGAAATGTACTTTTCAGCACATTTCAAAACCCTTCTCTGTGTTCCTCTATCACATGTCGCAGAGCACTAAAATGAAGAACAAGAGAAGTGAGTGGAAAACACCTCATGGCATTTTAAGGAGGCATTATAGTATTTACCATCAGAAGAGTGGGACAGCATCGTGGGGCACGAGTAGGGCGCAGCAGGCGGCAGGGTGACAAGAATAACCCTAAAGCTGCGTTTCCCTGGAGGGGAAAGCTACTGGGCTGTCACCGATAATGGAATGCACTGGAATTTCACACTCAGGGACACGTGGCCCCAGCTTCAGAGAGCACCCCACCCACCTGCAGGCCTGCAGCTGTCCCCCCAGAGCAAGGGCAGGTGGGAGAAAGCCAGGGCTCATAGTCCTTCCCCAGAAACCCAAGTGCCTGGGAAGAGGGGGCATGCCCAGGGACTAGTCCATCTGCTCTAAGGTGGCTCTAAGCTCGAGCTGTCCCTGCAGCTGACAGCCTGGCATGTGTAGAGGGCCCAGGGTGAGTCTGCACTCGGGGGAGGGCATGAGGGGCTCTGGGAGAGACGTCCTGGCTGCCAGTGTTGCAGCCTCATGCTAGGCGAGAGTGGCTGGCAGGGCCCTCTTGGACGCTGAGCTCAGGTGCCCACGAGTGGTCCAGAGGAGCTGGGCGGCACCTGCCTGGGCCCGCTCTCGCCCCTCCCTGTAGGCTTACAGTAGGCTTCTGTGTATTCTGATGCCAAGATGGAGACTGGGTAGAAGATGTCTCTGAGGCGCAACCCAGCAACAGCCTAGATGGACCTTCCAGCTCGGTCTCTGTCTCGTATCAGCGTGAGGACTCCTAGACACTGCCCGTGGAAGCGCAGCCCAGTTGCTGGCTTTCCCATCCCTGCTCCAGGGAGGAGCACAACAGAAATGTCTTTTCTAATGACTGTGGCACTTGGTCCTAGAGACATATCATCCCACACCTTCTGGGGACGAGAGGACCTGGGCTCCTTGGCAGGGGCAAGGCAGCCTCAGGGCGCGCCAGTGTCTCCTCCTGAGGCAAACTGAGAGTGACTCAGCAGGGCTAGATCCCGGCTTGCGCTCTGCCCTCCTGAACAAGGAGTCCTCCGAGGTGTAGGTGCCTCATGAGACCCTGGCATGTCCCCGAGGAGTGTGGGCGGGGATGGCAGGAGCTCCTCTTCCATGGTCACTGCAGAATGGCAGAGGCCCAGCTTCGGGTTTACGAGATCTCTCAAAATGGAGGAGCACATTCCCACATGCTGGAACCCTTACACTGGGGCCCGAGACAGCGCTGAACCACACAGACGAAGGCCTGCCCAGCCTTTAGCGCGAGGCACTAAAACTGGCAAAGCCGATGTAAGAAGTTCCTTCGGTAAATACCGACGCTGCCTGGGAAGCTTGGTCCAGGCCGTGAGTACCACCTCTCCCCAAGCAGCCCGCCTTCTTCCTGCACTGTGCTAGCTAAGGAGTCCCTGGAAAACGGCCCCAACTCTCTGTGAGGACAGACCACCCTGCTCGGGCTGACCAGTGATGGTGATGTGGATGCCACTGGCTGAGACTCAGAGAGCAGGATTCCAAAGCAGAGGACATCGAGACGAGCTATGAGGTTGCCCGAGTCTGGCCGGGTTGGGGACACGGCGGCATAGGAACAGAGTAAAGGGTGAGCGGTAAGATGCGGGGAAAGCAGGAAGTGAGAGGCAGTCTCAGGGCAGAGCTGGTGGCCCTACCTGGGACCAGGCGGACACGAGCCACTGCAGCTTCTTGTGCTTGTGGCAGCGCTTGGGCAGACAGGCCTCGTGTGTCCTGGGCTTGGTCTCGGAGCTGCAGACGGCGTCGGGCAGCAGCTGAGCTCTAGCCGAGGGGCTGGTGCTCTTGCAGGTCACCACCCTCTTCCTCCAGCCCTTCCCACAGGTGCGTGAACACTGTGCAGAAGAGCGTGGTCACGTCCTGCCTGGAAGCGCGCCCGGGATAAGGATGTGCCCAGCCACCACCCCACGCTCACCCTGGTTACCTCTGCCCAGGGACCGACACTCCATAGAGGCGGGCAGCTCTGTGTGTTGCAGGCCTGCCGGCTGGCGGGCACAGGCTGTGGGCACAGGCTGGTGGCCACCGGCTCTGAGCTGTAGTGTGCACGCCGAGTGCACTGGACAGGCCGGCTCTGAGTGCCCCCACCGCATGTCCGGCTGCAGATGCTCCAGTTCCCCACGGACCAGCTGCAGGGGACAGAGAGACCACCCTCAGGACTGGGGCTCGTGCCAAGAGAGCACTTGCCACGCCTGCTGTGGCCGGATGGGCACCGTCTCCCCCTCAGCCTGTGAGAGTGCAGTTGCCCTCCGAGTTGACCTTCAGTGTCTGCCCTGCACGTCACTCCCTGGTGCTGTGACTTCTTGTCTCAATCAGAAGGCTGTCCTGTTGTCTCCTTCTCTGGCATTTGAGTCCCTGGTCATTGCTTGGGACTCTCAGGGATCAGTTCTGGGACCCCAGAGGATACCACAACCCACAGTTGCTTAAGTTCCTCACATAGAACACTTCACATCATCTGTGGATTGCTTACAATACCTAGTACCATGGAAACGCTGTGTGAATAATGACACTGGACTGTTCAGGGTGATGGCAAGGGAAGGGAGTCTGTCTCACCCACAGTGGGCTGAATCCACACACGAGGAACCCACAGGTACGGAGGGCTGCCTTACTTCGATGTCCCGCCTCAGTGGGTGTCTACTCTCTTTGTTTAAAAAAATGGAAACATAGAACAAATAAAGGCCCTCACACTTGTTCTTCTCCATGTAACTTCAATGGCTACCTATGCATGTCCCCAATTCTCATAGCACTTTTATTTTTGAGAGAGGTTTTTGCTATAGGGTGCGTGCGCTCACCAGACAGACAGAGAGAGACAGAGAGACAGAAAGCGAGAAATCACCCCCCAGGGGGGGATGGTCACGCCGCAATCCCTTCTCCTCCATTCTCCTCTTGGGATCTTGAGCACGCACGCACGTGTGCCCGGCCTGAGTTTTAAGCCATCGGGTCCGGGACGCGAACCATGGCCGTCTATGTGGGAGTCCAGCGACATAGCCATTACGCTAACTGCTGGTCCCTCCCATAGCACTTTGAGGCAAATTCCAGACATGTGAGTATTTTAACACACATCCCTAGAAGATAGATTCTTTGTTATTCAAATGTATTCTCAATACCATTCTATCTACATTAAGGATATTACTTTACACCATTAAATATTCAATGTTCCAGTCCCAATTGTGTCCTAAATGATATAAATGAACCTGTTTTTATGAGTCAGAATCCAATAAACAACTCACTTTATAGTCACCTTTCTTCTCTTTTTCTCGGAGGGTTCTTTCTTAACATTGCTTATTTTTTATTCAGTCTATTTACTATAGAAACTAGCTTTACCACACTGACCCTACCATGGCTTTCTTCCTGATGGCAGGATTTCATAAACTACATCTCCGTGGTGTCTTCTCACATGCTCTTCTGTCCTCTGTATTTCCTATTCGCCAGTAGCTGGACTGAAAGGCTCGAGGGCTTCATGTCTCGTCGTCTTGTTCTCAATGTGTTCGCAGATGGAGATGCTCCATAGTGTTACTGCTCAACAGCACATTTCTCTTCTGGTTATGAAGTATCCCCTATGATGTACACGCCGGCAGGTGATGGGGCACGGGCAGACTGGGCCCAGGGTCAGCCTAGTGGCACCACTTTTTGACCGCAGACCAGCCAGCGTGTGTGCACAAGCTGCGGGCTGGCGCTGTGAGGCCCGTCTGTCGGAGGGTCCTGCATATCCTGGGAAAGGGGGCAGGTGGCCCAGGAGAACAGGGGACCTAGAGACCAAACGCGGCCCAGTAACAAGGACTCTGGCTGGAGGACTCCTGGAGGACCTGCTTTTCAGTTCACCTTCGTCTTCCTTTCAGCCGCTCATGGGCCAAGGTGGAAGAGGACTGGGAATGCAGATTCCGTGGGAGACTTCGGCAGCACTTGGTGCTTGTGGAAACATATCTCTGAAGGGAAAGGGGAAGCAATGGTCCTCTCTCAGATCACTTCTGGAATGCTGTAGCTGTTTTGTTTTACAAATGGAGCCCCAGGAAAATATGTTCATTTCAGTTTGAGAAGAGTCACAATCCCCTCAAGTTTCTGTGCTGACCTGAGGTTCCGGTGGACAGGAGCGAGCTGGACTCAGCCGCCAGCCAGTGGCCGCGTTGGTCTCCACCGTGTCTTGGTTAGTTCCCCCCCCGGACCCCCGTGCTGCTACTACCTGACCCAGCTGCGTTTCCAAGGCGGGACGAGGAGGACTGAGTCACCAGCCACCACCGGCGCCTTCACAGCCATGGGCTCCGCCTTCTGCGTTTCCAAGGCGGGACGAGGAGGACTGAGCCACCAGCCACCACCGCGCCTTCACAGCCGTGGGCTCCGCCTTTATCAGGTACACCTCACAGGCCTCAGTGCTGCCAGGGGTTTGCGGTTTCCATTCAACAGTTTAGGTAGGATTTCCTGTTATTACTTGTTAATTATTTAATATTCCTAATTCCATTTTTTCTCCTTATCCATTTAAAAAATTAAAATAGCATTTTGTTTTGGGCCATGTAATGTTTCCTTGGACAATGTAAATTTCCGACAAGAGTTTAGTAATATTCCTTGTCGGAAAGCACCGCACAAGGGCTCAGGTGTCGTAATGACAACTCAGACAAATGCCAGCCCCCGCCTGGCGCCCTGTGGGCAGCTTGTGGCGAGAACCACCCAGAGCCCCCCGAGGTCACCTGTGGACTCATCAACCAGGCTCTCAGAGAGCAGGCGGCCACTCCATTCACTTCAGAGGTCAGCTTCGTTCCTCTTTTCCTGTTGATTCTTTTCAAAGTTTCAGATCAAGCACTCAAGAGCAGGCCGTTTTCAGAAGTAACTTGACTGTCTATGCAATAGTCTCTTGCAGCTCAGTAAACACATGGAATGAGGAGGGTCCAGAAACCTTGTCACAAGACAAAGCCTGGTACATCCTGGTTACTGACAGCTGGAGCTGGTCCCACAGGGCGAGCACGTGGCATGATGAAGACAGAACTGAAGCACAGGGCCAGCGAGGAGCTATTCTGCAGCGTCGGGGCGGCCCTGGGTATGCGGGACCTGTGCGTTTTGGTGCATCTGTCACAGTTGTGAAGTAGGATGTTCTGAGTTCCATTGTCCACTTCCACAGCCCCCATGGCTACCCACATGGAACTCACACACTCAGTACCCCAGAGGTCCCGGGCCAGCAGGACGGGCGTGGCACGGATTCTGCAGGTGCAACCACCTTGTCTTCATGCGCAATGACGGCACCTTCTCGTGTGTAAGTCATTGGAGAGTCACTGCCCTTTTCATTTAAATGAAATGTTTTAAATGTAGCAATGCATATTTAATAATAAGTAGGTGCTGGTGTGAAAACTCTGCCTTTTCCACAGGAAAACAAATAATTTAACAAGCCCACTTGAGCACAGGCAGGCTATCTGCTGGAAATACTTTGGTCATGGTGTCCAGAACTTGGGAGAATGTGGGTGGGGACCGCTGAGTTCCTGAGACAGTCTATTGGTGGCCAAGGGCTACATCTCGCCTCCCTCCCTCTGCTGACGGGGGCATTTCTTACTGGCCCTTTTAAGAGATGTTTCATTGGCATCACCTGGTAACAGCCATGCCCTGTGCAGTCCAGAGGTGGAGGAGGCCCAGTTCTGAAGGAGCCAGCACTCTGGGTAACCATGTGCATGAGCAATCATGGCCCACAGGGCTGGGGTTAGTATACACACCATGCTGGTCAAGGTATGCACTCTCCAGACCCTCCTGGAGGCCGGCAGAGGGTATATCAGAAGTGCTGACTCTGCGCCATCAGCCCTCCTCCACCGGCTGTTGGCAGGGATAGATGTTGGGGTTTTTCCCCAGGCCAACCAGGACTGTCTGAGTCTCTTGAGATGCATCTTTCCAGAGAAAATGCAGGGCTGACCCGAAAGGAAGGCTCATTACTGACGACAGGCTGGCAAGGAGCAGGCCGGGAGTCAGCAGGCCGGAGCCAGCCACCTGACGGTTACTCATTCTCTTCAGCCTCCACGGTTGAACCACTTTGTTCAACTGTGAGACTGAGGGGAGAGTTAGAATGAGCCAGACACAGAGGCTGAGTTGCTTTCATGCCTAAGGCAGGATTTCATTGCTGGAGAGCAGGACACCGAACCAAAGCACATGAAAAGCTCCAGTTGGGAGGCAAGGCGGGTGCTAATTTTATAGACTGCGGGAAGCCGAAGGTCCGCAAGGTTTCACTCCCAGAGGCCAACCTGTGAGTTCTTACCATGCTTTCCTGTCGCACAACCCTGTTGTCAGATCTTATCTTAAAAGGAACCAGTGAGACCCATAGAGCTCTCCTTTTCATGGGGAAAGACTGGGGAAATGAAACACAGAGAGACTGGCCTCACCCTTCAAAACAGCTGCAATAATCCCTGTTTCAACAACAAAAATCCTTCATCTGAGGGTTTTCTCTGCAGAACATGGGGCATTTGCATTCTGCTCACTTAAGAACACGATCTCCGCTCATAAAAGTTAAAAGGACGTCCGTAGGTCCTAAACGACCACAAGGCTCTGGTTCTCTGTGAGGCTCCCCGCTCTGACCAGTCTCCACAGAAGCCGGGAAGAGAGGAGGCCAAGGCTGCGCTGGAAAGGCTGAGGACGGACCAGATGTCCAGCTTGGCCTTAGGTATGGGATCTGGAGTCCCAGGGAGCAGGGCCATCACTGAGTCTGCACCCGGGAGGGGTGGGAATCTGGACACCCTGTACCCGCTGGGACAAGAGCCACAGCACCGGTTCCCCGTCCCCGCCCTACTGGGAGGAAGCGTGACCTTCCACACCTTCAGAGGTCGGTGTGGGGAGGCAGCTCCCTCTGCCCCCTTCTGTACCCCTTCAACAGCCGTCAAGTCAGTGGTCGATGTCACAAATGTCCTTGCTATGGGCTGAAAAATACTGTGTGTAGGACGATGTACAGGTGGGTGAACTGGCAGCCTAGATCAGAGGCAGCTGACGCAGAGAACGGACTAGAGGTAACTCTCCCCTGTACCAGGGCTAGCACCCACACTCCCATGCCCTGGGAGATGGGGGCTGGCAGGACTTGGCAACCCGCCCGTCACTAAGGAAGCG
>NW_006206241.1:2884144-2898407 GCF_000334495.1 Tupaia belangeri chinensis | reverse complement strand
ATTCCTGCTCATTTCTCTTCTGTATAAACCGGAAATCTACAGCTCCAGCTTTCTGGGAGTGAGGGGCCAGAAATCTGAAGCTTTACTCAGGTCTCCCTTCCCCGGCTGTGGTGGGAACAAGGGCATGACCCAGAGATGTGACCCCAGGGCTGGGCAGTGGGGCAGCGCTAACCACGGCCCTCTGTGGGGCTGCCTCTACGGAGGGCTCTGCACACATTTGGAGACTGAGCAGGTTGGGCTTGCCAGGGCCCATGGTCTGGGGCTGGCTGAGGTTGGGGGTGGATGGCACCGGCGGCACCAGCAGGGGGTGCTGTGTCTCTTTCCTCTCTTGCTCAGGAGAGAAGTAAACAAACACTTAAAAAGAAGATGGCAGGTGGGAGAGGTTGGGGGAGGACAGACTTCACAGACACAAGGTGAAAATGCTGTGTGTGGGGGTAGCCTCGACTCGGTGGTCACGGACCGCACGCATGCTCTGAAAACCATACTGTGTGTACAGAGACGTACAATACACGAGGATAAGAAATCATGAAGTTAAAAAGACTGAGAGGGGCTGCCTCGTGGCTCAGTGGTAATTCACTGTCCAAGAGAAGACCACACGGCAATAACAGCCTGAATCCCCTGCCTGGTCAGGTTGGAAAACACGTCGGGCTCACAGCCGGGGTCTGATGAGCCGGAGAACTGGAGGGAGGGCGTGGTGTGACCACGCATGCATCTGTCCAGAGCGAATGCAGGGCTGACCCGAATGGGAGGCTCATTACTGACGACAGGCTGGCAAGGAGCAGGCCGGGAGTGAGCACGCCGGAGCCCGCCCCTTGACGGTTACTCATTCTCTTTAGCCTCCACGGTTGGGGTGGAGTGTGCTCGTCTCTCTGATGTACACACACGCACTCGCACACGCTCTATCAGGAGTAGCGAAAAACAAAGCAAGCTCTAATGCTACTTTTCTAAAAAAGACAAGGAGAGAAAAGAAAAAGAAACCCAGCTCCAGCTCCTCAGGACAGCCCAGGGCCCGGTCACTGCAGCTCTGAACCACGCGCCCTGTCCCCACGTGGTTTCAAGTCCTTGTGTTAAAGTTGCACTGGATTTTATTTTTAACCACTATAAGAAAGAAGATGTGCCAGAAACCAAACAGGGAGGTGGGAGAGCGGAACGGATCAAGGTCTACAGAGGAAGGCAGAGCCGCACCGGCCGCCCCGCGCATCAGACAAGCCCACCTGAGCTCCCTGCACACAGGCCTTCCAGCTCTGCAGAGCCCCCTGCTTTTCCAGGCTGCAGTCTGCTCTGTAGCAGGCCCTGGGCCCCAGTGTAGCGACTTAGCTCCTGTGAATGCCAGCTCACGCACGTCTGAGTTTCCTCCCAAAGGACCATCCTGGATCCAAAGTGGTTTAGGAGCTGCGATGAGATCCCAGGCTAGCGCAGTGTGTGGTGAGACAGGCCAGGATTCAGGAGGTAGGGAGTCTGAGTCCCAGGTCAGGGCCTAGGACGAGGGTCAGGTGCAGGGTAGGGACAGGTCTAGGCCTAGGGCCCAAGTCAGGAGAAGGAAAACAAACAGACAAACAGAGCTGGGATGGACCAGAGCTACTTCCTTCTCACAAACCTGTCACTAGTGACGTGAGGATGTCTGAGGGGTAAAGGTCACTGCCTCCAGGGACAACGTTCTTTCAAGCTGCTCGACACTCCCACTTGAGAACAGTAGAGACACTCCCGCCCAAGGGTGCCTCCATGGCCCAGGATCTTCTTAAATTCAGATGCTACTGGGTCATCAGAAAAGTTGTGATGCATTTTGTATAGAAAAACATTCAAAAATATGTCATGACTTTTCCAACGACCCAACATTTGGTCTCAGAAAACTGCGATACTAAATGTATTCATTGCTGGGGACTCTGTCGGTTACAAAGATTCCTCTTCCATGACCGACCCTGCCGACCAAGCATGATAAGTTTTCCACTGGGCAGGGCCAACATGACTTCCGGTGTGGGTGTCCTCAGTTTTTCCTTCTCAGGAGGGCAGAGCCATGGGTCGGTCTCTGTCCTGGTGACGCCTCAGGGCTGTTCTGCTCTTCCCCGGGTGGCCCTCCCTGCCGCCGGTGCACTTCTGGCCGTACTAGGTGCTCTTTACTCAGGCCCTCCCTGCCGCCGGTGCACTTCTGGCCGCACTAGGTGCTCTTTACTCGCTCTGGCTCACACACAGACTTTCGTCCCTTCTTGCTCCCCTGGCAAAGCACGTCGGTCACCCAGGCCACCCCCAGCACAGCAGGCACGGTGCTGTGCTCGCCACGGCTGTCCCTGTCCTGCCGCCACCGGGTGCCTCCTGGGCTCTCCCAGCACCAGCTGAGCTGGCCTGAGCTGTGTGTGCCAGCCGGACTTGTCACTGCGATTAGTAATATAATTAGATTTGGTGCAGCTCGATGGGACATGAGCATGAAACAGGAGAGGCTTGTTTCTATGAAACGAAGTTGATTCTTTGGATGACTCAGTGGGACCAGTCACTGAAGGGAATGACTGTCGAGTTAGGTGTGGCTGAGACAAGAGGGGAATATTCAGAAAAAGGGGAAAATTTAAAGCGATTCCACACTTGGATGAACGGGACAAGTTCTACCCTTCTTTGAAGAAACGTAAGCTGGAAATCACATACAACGAGCACACCGTATGGAAACCTCACCCTGGCCTGTCCACACGCAGAAGAAGGTTTGGCCTCAGAGGAGGCAGCAAATCGATGCACATTTACAGATTTTAAGTGGAAATAAACATTCAAGGTGTACGTATGTGTGTGTGCGCATGTTGGAAAAACGCTTTTGTTTCTCCGGCTCTACTTTCCCAGCAGTGTGCTGGATAAGAGAGTATCTCCTCTATGTGGGGCTCTCTCACGAGCCCCACACAGGTAACCACGCCTCCGTGACAGGCCTGATGGGTGATGGGCACCCCATCCCTGCTCCCCATCCTGGGCCCTGCTGCCTTCCGCCAGCTGCCCCATACACGGGAGCCCTTCCCATATCCCCCACATCACACAGTTCCACGTTCCAATCCCCAGTGGCGCCGATCCCAGCGGCCACTCCTGCCAGCTGAGTCCATGTCTGGGATGGCTGACTTCACGTGCCTGGGCCACAGCAGCCACACGTTTGGCCAAACATCATTTTAGACGTTTTAGGGAAAGTACATTTTAGACGAGATCAGCGTTTAAATCAGTGGACTGAGAGAAGCAGACTGCTCCCCGTAACACAGTGGGCCGTGTCCAGCTGGTTGGTACCAAGATAGGCACAGACTGAGGTCCTCCAGAAAGGAGGGCCTTCTGCCAGCAGTTGGCCTTCAAACTCAACAGCACAGCCGCAGCTCCACTGGGTCTCCGGTCCATCCGCCCACCCTGTAGGTGTTGGACTTACCGGTGCCCGCATTTGTGTGAGCCATCCCCTTAAAAACAATCGAAACTCTCTTCCTCTCCCTCCACACACAGCCAACTGGCTCTGTTTCTCTGGAGGACCCTGCCTAAGAAAAGGTCCTTGTTGTTTTTCACAAGAATTAACTCTTATTTCTCCCCCCGCTTCTGGGTCTGCCCTGGTGGAAGGTGTGGCCTGGGTGGTGGCCGATGTGCTCGGTTGGGAGCGAGAAGGCACGAAGTGGCTGGCATATCGGCTCAGAGCGAGCAGGAGAGCAGCTGAGGCCAGGCATGCACCGGCAGCAGGGAGCGTGGGGAAGAGA
This sequence comes from Tupaia belangeri chinensis, assembly GCF_000334495.1. Taxonomy (NCBI): domain Eukaryota; kingdom Metazoa; phylum Chordata; class Mammalia; order Scandentia; family Tupaiidae; genus Tupaia; species Tupaia belangeri. Next base: position 2,894,712 of record NW_006206241.1, on the reverse strand, counting down.
GCAGACCCACAGTCGGGGACACCGTCTCTGCTCGACTGCCTGGGGCCTCTGCGCCAGCACTCAAGGTCCAGCACTGAGCAAGGTCCTCGCTGGCTCTTCCTGGGACTTGCCTCCCAAAGGCAAGTGTCCCAGCTGCTGTGGGAGTTGAAGGCCCCAGAGAGAGGCCACCTGAGCAGCTTATTGCTCATGGGAAGTCCCCAGCCGTGGGGAGAGTCTACCTTGAACCCCGAATCATTTACCTTGGTCTGAAGCTAAGATCTGTTGGTGACTCCTGGACCCGTGAATGACCGTCCCCACCAGCATGCAGAGGAGGGGGAGGACCGCGCTCCTGGCCTACCCACCAGCACACAGAGGAGGGGGAGGACCACGCTCCTGGCCTACCCACCAGCACACACAGGAAGGGGAGGACCATGCAATTGGGCGAAAACCAGCTGTGAAAAACAGCTCTGACCATTCCAAACATAAATTGCTTCTTTATGTAGGGACATTTTCCCATCCTGAAGATATGCCATGTTCCTAATTAAGGCAGGAAGGATGGTGCCAGAATCATTGGGATGATAAATCTATGAGTATATACATCACCTGGGGCCAGCCAGTGGCACGGAGAGTAAGGAGCTGGGTCCCATGGTAGACTGCACAGTTTGCGTCTTGGACCTGGCAGCTTGAAAAGCAAGCCTGGTGGCCTGCACGTGCCCCAGATCCTAAGAGGAGAAGGGACTGCGGCATGACCAAGCCTCTGAGGGGTGATTCTCACATTCCTGTCTCTCTTCTCTCTCTGAAAGCATGTGCCCTCTGCAAACTACACAGACACACAGACAGACACCATGGAGACCACTCCAAGGGTTCAGATAAATGATCAGAAAACTATGGACTAAACTGGATAGGGGTGTCCTCAGCCATTTGGAAACTGCTGCTGTGAGGTTAGTCTTCTTGTTCTGTCCTGGAAAGAAGGTCACCCAGAGACGCCGTTTTTGATGAAGGTGAGCGTTTTGCTGGGTGATGCATTTGCGTAGCCCATAGCTGGCGAGCATCTCTTTGGAGGAGTAGGTGCACGTTAGGCTTGTGGGCTGCGTGGTGAGGACTTCACCTGCTGTGGCACCGACAGCAGGTGCCACACAAATGGACGTGTCCTCAAAATCAGGTGGCTGTGCCAGTCCTGGGCCACAGTGCGCCACCCCTGATTGGACTCACTCCACTTCTGGGTCTCAGGGTGGAACACATCCAGAAAGCAGGAAGCAGCTGGTATTTTCACAGCAGCCAAGACACCTCATGAGGGAGACATGTTGGGTTTGATGCCAATTTCGAACACAGATGTAGCCAAGTGCTGGGAGACGGGCAACCCGGCCAGCGTGGAGAGGATAACAGAGGTAAAATCTCGGAGTCAGCGAAGTATTTGCAAATCTTAAGAGGCCAGAGCTTCTGCAGATGCTTTGAATGCTGCAGCAAGGGGGCAGGACGGAGCAGTACCTGCGAGGGGGACACGCACTAAATACCTAAGCCTGGACAGCGCCTCTGCAGGACAGTGAGCCAAGCAGCCTCTGGACTTCCTTCTTCTTATCCATTACCTGTTGTTTCTTATGCATTTAATTCTTTCCATGAACCAATGCATAGGCGCTGTTATTATATGTAATGAAAGCAAGTCCAGGGCGGGCCTCATAGCCTTGTGGTTAGGGAAAGGAGATCTCATGTGGCTAACCATGGTTCAAATACTGTCCTCAGCAGCCTGAAAACACACCAGGAGCATGTGCCAGTGTGCCCCAAATCCTGGGGTGACACCGACCACTCCCCCTCGGACTGTGCTCTCTCTCTCTCCCTCCCTGGTACGCATTCATTGCTGGGAGACGGGCAACCCGGCCAGCGTGGAGAGGATAACAGAGGTAAAATCTCGGAGTCAGCGAAGTATTTGCAAATCTTAAGAGGCCAGAGCTTCTGCAGATGCTTTGAATGCTGCAGCAAGGGGGCAGGACGGAGCAGTACCTGCGAGGGGGACACGCACTAAATACCTAAGCCTGGACAGCGCCTCTGCAGGACAGTGAGCCAAGCAGCCTCTGGACTTCCTTCTTCTTATCCATTACCTGTTGTTTCTTATGCATTTAATTCTTTCCATGAACCAATGCATAGGCGCTGTTATTATATGTAATGAAAGCAAGTCCAGGGCGGGCCTCATAGCCTTGTGGTTAGGGAAAGGAGATCTCATGTGGCTAACCATGGTTCAAATACTGTCCTCAGCAGCCTGAAAACACACCAGGAGCATGTGCCAGTGTGCCCCAAATCCTGGGGTGACACCGACCACTCCCCCTCGGACTGTGCTCTCTCTGTCTCCCTGGTAGGTGCGCATTGAGTGAAAAAGCAAAGTGCAGAAAGTAAGGTGTGAGATGGGATCTGAACCCAGTAAGTCCAGCTCCAGGCCAGCTCTCATGACCATCGCAGTGCTCACGTGATCTTTCCATGTGTCCTGCATGAAGTGCTCATGTCAACTAACCTAGCCATACACATTAACCGACTTAAAGCCAGGGCCATGGCGCCATTAGCATTCCCATTTACAGATGTGGAGAGTGAGGCCCAGAGACCCCGAGAGCCTTGGCGGCAGCCACTCGAGTCCTCGCTGGGCAGTGACACGGCTGGAGTGGCAGGCCCGGGAAGAAAGCCCAGCAGCCTGTGTTCTCCACTCAGCTGTACGCTGCCCAGGGAACACACAGAAGTGTGGGGCTGGCATGTCGCTGGAGGAGCAGCTAATGTGAGCTCATCATTTCACACCGTTCAGCCTTACTCAGGCACCGTGTGGGCTTACGTGTCCCGACTGGTCGGCCACATGCTTGTTACCCTTCTCTTGTGCACACACAAGAGTGCAACATTCATTACTCCAGGTAAAAGCTACAGCCAAATATCCACACGGAGCAGTGTTTGAACTCTCCTTAGCAATCCAGGGTTAAATTGGTGCCAGCAAACTTAGATGCATGCTCTTCCCAAAAGTTTCCCCTTGGTCATCTGGAGCGTCCAGATTCTCTGTGGCATCTGAAAGATCTCCTGCCTCTCAAGGGACCCCGTATGTAGTGCCCCAGGGCCGGCCGAGGTGTCTAACGTGAGTTGAACACTTCATGACTGACTTGGGTTCACTTACTTTCTTTGGAAATGAATGAGCATCCCACAGATGGTTCAGGTCCTCTCTGGGAGTGCACAGTGTAATTTAAATCGTGGTAGAGTCACTGACAACCGCCATGCTGCGTCCTGCCTTCCGATGCTCATCTTCTTGGCCATGCGTGTCAGCTTCCCTTCAATTACAGAAGTCTAACCTCTCCTCTGTGACTTCTTCCTTATGACAAGGATTTACACATGATGGCCTCGCTCCTCCTCCAGTTTCAGACTTATCTGACATTTCCCATTAGGGTTTCTGGGATGTTCGTGCTGACATAAATACTTCAAAGTGATCTTCCCCACGCTCATGGATCAACTTTCTGATACTTTCCAGGTGACCTCATCCAGTGTTTCTGGACTGGCAGAGTCCTAACCCTAACCCTAACCCTGACTCACACCATGCCCACGGCTTGTGAATTCAACCAGCAGAGGGACTGCCGGGGTCTGTGCTGAGCAGGATGTCAGACCTTCCACACACATTTTATGTCCCAGTCTCTGAGGAATTGCCATAAATCCAGTGGATTCCAAGGGAGAAATCAAAGAAGCAGATTGAATCCATATTTTACACAGATCAAATCCTCAAGCAGCAAGCAGCTGACACTGCGTGGAATCAGCGGCAATAACCTGTCCCGAACCTCAGGCTGTTCTTTACTGTCAGGTGTTAGGGAGAGACAGACAGTAAGACTACCTCCATCATACCACCAGCCCCACGAGCTCTCTTCATCTTTTCTGAGCTTGCAAACACCAGACACAGCTGGGAATTTCATTTCCTCGCTTTTAAAAAAGTTTATGAAACCGGTCAATGATGACTGAGTGAGGGGCGAGGGAGGGTCAGGCTTTCACGTACAGGTTTAGCGATGAATTCAGACGGAAAGAGCAGCAGTCACAGCAGGCCTGGGAGTGCTTACTGCCGTCTTTCACAGAATGACAGTAGGAGTAGACTTTTTACAGTACAATTGTATACAATTCCTACAAATCCATAAGTTTTATCTTTAAAGCTTCCCAACCGCTACCAAGCTGAGCTGCAGGTGTGAAGGCGCCCCCGGCTGCAGCTGGTCTTTTTGGCCAGTAGATGCTGTGGGGCAGGTGCCTGCTGAGAATCTACGGCTGCCGTTTGCCTCGGAGTTACCGTTCTTGATCAGGCTGGAACAGTTCCATTCTCTGCAGGGAGGAGTTCTCACTGTGGCACTTGGAGGAGATTAATTTGATTCAGAAAATGAACACACTGAGTATGTAGAACAGTATTTTTGTAACCTTCTGGCTCCTGGCCCTGCAAAACTACCTTTTTAGATGCTTAATTCTTCTTCAAGACAACTGCAGATTAGTTATTTCTTACTTTCTTATTAAGTGCTACGTATCCATTGGTTGATTTTTTTTCTTCTTAAAGGTGCCTGTATATTAGGAGATGCTGAAGGGTTATTAAAAATCTTTAAATAACATTGTTACATATTTAGTTAACTAAATAATAAATAATAAGGTCTGTTCTTTGGAGTGGACTTTCTATTGCAAAGCTTCAGTTATTGAATGAAAAAAACTTATGAAATGAATCATGTTATAAATGCCACATTTATCTGCTGCTCTTAGAAACTAAGAAAATACGAGGTGGAATGTACTATATTCCTTAATAATATTAGATGTGTTATCATTGATATAATTTATTAGTCTACACTGCAAAAGACTCTAAAAATACAATCATATTTATATATTTATAGACATCAGAAAATCTTTTTAAATTTGCTAGATGGCTCATGCACTCACCAGAGAGGAAGACAGAAAGAGAGAGAGAGACAGAGAGAGAGAGAGACAAAGGAAACTGAGACAGTACTTCAGGGGGATGATCACTCTAATCCCTTCTCCATTTCTCCTTTCAAGATCTGGGGCGTGCACACACATGCCCAGCGTGTCTTTCAAGGTTCCAGGTCTGGAATTCCAATGGTGCAGTCAGCCATGCAGGGGCCAGCACTTTAACCAGTGTGCCACAGGCTGGACCCAGGAAAGACTCTATTTTATATTTAAGTGGGTTTACATATTATCAGCGTTGTGATATGAAGTTGGGGGCAGAGAAAGCTCGAATTTAATACTCTGTCTCTAACTCAGTTGGCTTAAGTGACTAAATTGGGACACAAGCAACCAGCGTAGCACTTACGACTGCCTGAAGGCTCACAGAGTAGAGGCAACATCTTTCTCTGCCTGTGTGAGGTAAGTCGACAGACTCAAGTGGCCACGAGAGAACCGCATTGTCTTTCATAGACACGCCAGAGTGGTCTGTGGGTTCCACTTCTTGAGCAAATACCAGGCTTCCTAAAGAAGAGGCACACGGGAAGGCGTCTGAAATGCCGGGGTCAGCAGGGGCCGGGCGTGGGAGGCTAATGCAGCCGCCTCGAATGGCAGTCTCATAGGCACTGGATGACGTTGGCCAGGCTGTGCAAAATCTCGTCGTCCGAAAGAGACCAACACATGCACCATGGCTCTCCGTCTATAGTCAGACGATCCGTGCTGATGGACCCCATGCCAGAGTCTCCAGTTACTGAGCTCCAATAACACTAGCATAATAGCTGCTATTTATTCTGTATGAACTCCTCAGGCCTCACAGTCCTCTACGCCGCAGGTAGGATCATTGCGCTCCCGTCAGGGAAACCGAGGTGCAGAAGTACTAAGTAATATGTCCACGGACACGCAGGAGCACAGAATGAGCCGGGGCTCAGCCCGGGCAGTCTGGAGGCCTATTGCAGTGTGGGCCACAGTGGCGAACATGTGGCTAGCTGCCCGTTCTGGGGAAACCCTTCACCACAGGTGGAAGGATGGTATTGTCTTCAGAGACGAGGCTGCTCCTGGTGATCACTGGGCCAGATTGTCAGTTAATATCTTGGTAGCTCTGAGGCCACATGACTATTCGATGGGTGTGGGCTCTCTTTTGAGAGCTTTATTTAAAAAAGTATATCTTGGGGCCAGCAGGTGGTGTGATGGTTAAAGTGCTGGACTCTTACACATGTGCTCGCCAGAGAGAGAAGACAAAGACAGAGAGGGAAAATGAGAAATTGCCTCAGAGAGGCTGGCTATGGCTCAATCACTTCTCTTCCATTCTCCTCTTGAGATTTTGGGCTCACATGCACATGCACCCAATGTGTCTTCCAGGCTGCCAGGTCTGGTACTCGAACTGTGCAGTCAGCCATATGAGATCCAGCTCCCCCTAACTACAGCACCATCTGGCTGGCTCCAGATCCCTTCTCCAGAAAATAAATGGTCAAGAAACTTTTGATCCTATCAGAAGAACCAGAATAGAAGCACCACTCACATGGCAAACCACAGGTACTAGCTCTGTAAGGCACTTGGAAACACAGAACATGCCAGAGGGGCAGGGCAGCAGCAGGGAGATGAACTCCTTTGTATTTTTAAGGCAGGGTCTGGCCGTGTCACAATCTTCCAGCCTCAGCCTCAGGCTGGGACCACAAGCACACGGCACTCCTGGCTCTTGTTTTAGACAGGGTCTCATTATGTCGCTGAGGCCAAGTTCTTGATCCTCTGGCCTCAGCCTACCCTAGTTGCTGGGATTACAGGCACATTCCATGGTTCCTGGCCTTTGGGTGGGACTGGAAACAAAACCCAGGCTCCCATGTGGCCCCAGCCTGTGGAACCAGTGTCTCAGCAGTACACGCCACTGCAGACGGCCTCACCTCCAATTTTTATCTCTAAATGATCTGTGTGGAAGTGCCCTGGGTACTTTTCCAGAGTAAATTGGGAAAGAGAAACCTTACGTGAAATCATGTGAAGCTTATCTAGGAGGGATTTCAAAATTTTTTAAGAAAATGAAAATAAAGTGCCAGTTCATTTTGGTGCAAAACATTTTTTAAAATCCATTCATAGTTTTCTCATAATATGTATTTTCCATGAACTTCTTGAACACCCTGTAGCAGGCCCCCTTCCCATAAAAATGCACATGTGAAAAGGGCATGTATTGCTCAACACACACACACACAAGACAAGAAGAACATTTTCTGGAAGAACACTGACTTCAGCAAATACAGTATCACTAAACGGATTACACTGTCAGGAACTGAAAAGGAGAATAAGACTTGTATGAAGCAAGATACGAAGGAGGAGATAAGATGAAAGGATGACATTATTGGGAGCTGGAGAGAAACACCAGAAAGGCAGGCGAGCACTGAGGAAACCCAGCATGCAGTCATCCTTCTGAGGAATGGTACACACCCTGCTGACCAGTAAAAGGCCTAAACTATTGAGACCCAGCAGGAGAAAGCTGTAGAGAGAGAGAGAGAGGGCTGGGAGGCCCTGGGATCTCTCTGTATAGACAGTTCTATCTAAACAGCGGGGTTGAGATTAGAAAGCTGAATTACCCTGTTTTAATTGTTGACAGGATAAATTATGACAGAGACTGGGCTCTGAACTCAAGTGAGGAGAGTAGACAATGAAGTAGCAATGTGCTTATCACTTTATTGTGCCCAGTAAGGTCTGGGTGGGTTCACTTTACTTTGTGAAGTTGAAGTTACATGTAATTTTAGACTGTAGAAGTAACTATAGTAGTAATAGAAATATATGTTTTCTGAATAACCAGAGGGGTTAGCCATGAAGCAAAATTATTTAAAAATGTAACAGTGGAAGGATAAGAAAAACAACAACAGGGGAATCAAACTTAGAGAAAAAAAGACTTACCTATTATAAAACAGCACAGAAATAAAATCATAGGCCAATCTTATAAGATGTATGCAAAAATGATAAAGAAAATACTATCGAATTAGTACATTAAAGAATATTCAGTGATCAACTGGAGTTCATTACAGGAATGCAAGGATGGTGCAATTAATTGAACATCACTGGCTTCATTCACACTAAAGGCTATGGAATGAAGGTGTGTTTTGATTTTTCTCACAAATGTAGTCATTGAGTGCTCATTTAAAAAAACAGACAAAACAAACTTTTAAAAAATTGCCAGAGAGCACATGCACTTGTCAGAAAGATCGAGAGAGAGAAGGATGGTGCAATTAATTGAACATCACTGGCTTCATTCACACTAAAGGCTATGGAATGAAGGTGTGTTTTGATTTTTCTCACAAATGTAGTCATTGAGTGCTCATTTAAAAAAACAGACAAACTTTTAAAAAATTGCCAGAGGGCATATGCACTTGTCAGAAAGATAGAGAGAGAGAGGAAAAGGGATAAAACACTTCCAAATGGGGTAGGGTCATGCTGCAGTTCCTTCTCCTCCATTTTTCCTTCCTGTTAGGATTTTGGGAATGCACGTTCTCGAACTCAGAGTGTTTGTTAGGTTACTAGGGCCAGGATTCGAACTGTGCGGTCAGCAGTATGGGATCTGGCTCCCTTAAACATTGAGACACGGGACCGGCTCTATCTGCTCCAGTTCTAATGAAGGCCAGAGAGGAGACAGCAGAGAGAAGGGTCGGGAAGTTCTAAGGGCAAGCTCTGAGACCACCTTCCCTTTGAGTGCTGGGCAAGCATGATGCTCCTACCCCTCCTTAACACACAAATTTGCAATGTCCTTCGCTCAACAATGGCATCCTTTTCTGGAGAAACAGAAGATCCTGGGGGGAAGGATTTTGGAGATGAAAGAGAAGAACTAAAAACTGCATCTTTCTCCCTCCTACTTGTTCAGATACTCCAGTCTTGAGCCCATCTCAGCACAGGGAGCATCGATCTGCCAACCTGTTGGTGATGCAGTCTCAACGTGTCTGGGCAGTTAAGAATGACGACATAGTTAAGTGAGAATCAATGTGAGGCAAAGAGCAAAACCCACCATCCAACTACTCAAAAGCCTATGGAGGGAAAAGGACCCACAGGTAAGAGAAGGAAGGGAGGGAGTGAGGGAGGGAAACAAGCACCTTCGAAGAGGAAAGAGTAGAGAGTATGCCATAAAGGAAGAGAACAAACACCAAAATAGATGACGAGCATTTGGAAACATAAAGGACAATGGTCAGACATAAACAAACAAACAACCAAGAGCGGAAAACCTGGAAGACAGAATTCAAGAAATCTCCTAGAACAAAAAGAGAAAGAGATGGATATTTGTAGAGAAAATAGGAGAACCTTGGAAGGCAAGATGAGCTCAGAAGGCAAGACTATGAAGTGGAATGTTACTGAAATCTTTCTTTTTCCTCCAAAGTGAAAGGAATCATTGTGGACTCAGCTAATGAATGAGGATACAAGGTCATTAGAGCTCATCAGAGACCCAGGGATAAACACAAGCCCCCAAAGCTTCCCAAAGGAGAGGGAAACACACAGGAGTTTCCAAATGAAGTGCCGGGAATCAGAACAGCAGGGATTTCTCAGTATCCACGTGGATGGAAGATGCTGACATCATGCCCACAAACTCCCAGGGAGAGTGACTTCTACCCTGGACTCAAACTGTTCTCCAACTGTCACCACTGAAGTCTTCACTCCCCTGACACTTTCTCAGCACCTGGAAGGGGCTGTGTCTTCTAAATAAGGTGATGTAAACAAGACAATAAATAGCCCAATGTAAATGGAATGGGGTGTTCGACAAGGCATAGACAGGGAGCTCCAGGACAGCAGGCCTAGAATGAGTGATGGAGGCACCAGAAACGGGGAGCCCAGGGGGAAGAGGTCACGAGAGAGTCTCAGATGTATCGGGAAGTGGCGAATACCATGAGAGGCGTCTGCCAGCCTTACCCTGCTCCCTGTCAGAAGCTTCCCCAGACGCTCTGGAGAGGCTGTTTAAAAATGCATGCATGTCTTTAAGAATGCAGGAGACATTAGATATTATTTATTGGAAACTAAAAATAAGGATCACGCGGGACCAGCAGGCGGTGTGGTGGTTAAGGGTGCTTGACTCCCAAATGGTTGACTGCAGATTGATTCCCGGACATGGCAACTTGCTTTCTCACTTTCCCTGTCTGTCTGTCTGTCTGTCTCTTTCTCATTCTGACCCTCGCTGGTCAAATTAAAATGAATAAATAAATAAAGTTAAATACAATAATCCTTAAAAAAATAAGGATCACTGAAGCAGAAACACAAGATAAAAAAGAAGATGAGAAGGATCAAAGATTCAGTAATTTCCTTCATGCTTGTTGAAAGATCTCCAAGATGTACTGAAGTTAACGGATAACTCTAACTTCCATTCCAGCCCAGGACAACTTCATGAGGCCTGGCACTGGTGACTGTATTTGGCAAAAGCACTGTATACGGGAGATTGGGGGACAATGACAGGCCACGTCAGAACAGTAGCCAGAATTCTTAAGCAAATGTTAATGTGAATCTCAAAATAAATGATGAAATTCCTGTATCGAATTGTAAAGTCCATTGGTTCGGTTTCTGTGCCGAGATGCCACCTTTTGAGGTAACAGGAGCTGCTCGCTGTACTCGTTTGCTCAACTTCCGACCCCCGTAAGGTCAGTGATTTTTCACTGTTTAATTTAGCAAAACTCTTTATTATGGTGGTG
>NW_006206241.1:2874220-2884113 GCF_000334495.1 Tupaia belangeri chinensis | reverse complement strand
GTGTGGGATGCGACATGAGAAATAAGGGATGATTATGGTGGGAAAATGACTTTTTCTTCTAAAATGACTCAGTGGCTTTTCCGAGAAAAGTCAAGGAAGTATCATTTCACGAGCTGTGTGACCCACCTTGTAAGTCCGGTCTGAAACCTTGTAGAACCTTCCCAGGCTCCTTGGGTCGGAGCTGCCTTTGTGGATGTTGCCCTTGAAGGCAGATGTCCACTGAGCAACTCTGTCGTCTGGGCAGACAGAGCAAAGGGCCCACTGAAGAGCCACAGCTGTGATGCGGGAAAGCCACCCGCACCTGCTCTGCCTCTCCATCCTCTCTGATGTGCTCAGCTCAGACCCAAGGACCCCTTCTTCCCCTTCCAGCCCAAGCTGACTCCAGCTCTGAGGACGCTGGAGGAGGCTGCACCCTGTCTTTGAAGAGAAGTCCAGAGTTCTGCCCAACGCGATGGCCTTTCACACAGCTGGAAGGAAGGCAGGAAGGAAGGCAGAGAAAAGATGAAGCCTTTTTAAATTTTCTTCCTTTTGAAAATCTAGCTTACTACAATGCCATAGCGAGTGGTGTGCCAGGAACCAGGCCAGAACTGTGTCGACTGCTTCCTGGCCTTCAAAGGGTGTCGCTGGTTCCTGAACCTGAATAGAGTCCAATTACGTGAAATGGGCTATGCTCCTGCCCCAACTTTACTAACTGCAGAATTTGTCCTCTTTCTCATCAAACTCACCATCTGAGGACATCATGCACTATGTGAAAGTCACCAGCCCCTGTGAACTGCAGTAGAACCATTTATAGATGAGCTATAATCTGGGGATTGTGTTACGCAATTGCATTCTGGAGGACAGTACTGCCACTCACAGCTACACCGGAGCTACAGTGTCTGGCTCACTTCCTTCTTTTCCATGCTTATGTTTTTGCATTCATGCACCTGGTTTTCATTTTGTAGGCTGCATCATTGGGTGACTATGTGGTTTACGGGATCTATGTTCAGAATGTTGATGCCCCATGCATGGCTCAGGCAGGGGTTGATCAAAAAGGATTCTGAGGTCTAGGCCGATGCTGGCAAGCTGCCCCAGTGCAGAGGCCAGGTACAGTTCTTGGGCATGACTATCCCTTCACATGGGTGGGTCCAGGAGGGATGCTGGCAAATCAACATCACTTTCAGGAGGTACCTGAAGTCACGAAAGGCTTTGTGTAAGTGATTTTGAGGTGATAGAATGATACAAAATATTCCTTCAATAGTCAATATTCAAACAACTACCTTATGTCCATCTTCTCCTACTCTTCTCAAGGGTTTGCTTCCCTGAAAATACATCATTAAAAATTATAAACAATAATAATAATAATAATAATAAATTCAGCCTAAGATGACAAATTGTCACTCAGTTTTGCTCTGCAGAATGAACCCCTAAGCTCACTGGGACAGTTCCTTAAGACAATTCAGGTTCCAAAAATGTGGACTGTGCACTCTGCCATCAAACTCCCCTGGAAGTGTGGTTTTCCCAAGTCCTTACACACAGCAATGCGCCCAGAGGCACCTGGTGCGGGAGAGCACCATTCTCGTAGGTGCTTCTGCAAAGGCCAAGCGCAAAGCCAGCCCCTGACCAGCTCGACGTCTGAGCGAGCCCTGGTGCAGGAGGCCTGGCAGTCCAGCCAGCTGGCACCCTGGTGCAATGGGTGGATTGCTACAGCCACAGACAAGCCCTAGTTTGCTCTTAAGTTTGGTTCCCAGGCCCCAAAACACGCATCTCATTAGACACAAGACTAAAACTAAGCCCTATCAGCTGGTGCGTGAATCCTAACTGTCCCAGGAAAGGATAGAAAAGCCTCTAACATTTCCGAGACAGAACTGGCCTTTCTGTCTGTGTTTAGTGAACTGATGTCCGAAAAATACTGTTGGATTCTACAGGTTGCTCAACCACCAGAGAGTGGGCCCGAACTCCCTCCGGGCTTGCAGAGGAGCACTGGCATGGTGACTCTGAGATGAGAGGCTGGAGTCTGTCTCGACTCGTCCCTCCCTCTTTATCCTACTCTGCTGAGACGGATTCTCTGCCACCACACCTGCCTGGCGGTCACGGCTCACTCAGGACCGCAGGCTACCCAAGCCTAGGAAGTTACTCACCAGCGACTCACACAGGCAGACCCCTGCCCACTCCCTCTTCCTCCCCCAGAACCAGCTTCCCCTCTCTCAGAAAAAGATATTCGAGGAAGACAACACATTTAATAAATGCCTAAGATGTTTGATCTACTTATTATGCAAATAAACCTACGCCACAGCAGAACACACATTTCTTCATTCCCATAGGAAATATTTATAGAAATTCCCATTCCTAAATTATAAAGGAGCATAAAAACTGCCAAAAATGAGATAATTTGACTCTTTTAAAAAATCTCAATGTAAAAGGATTTGAAATAACAAAAGAGATTAGTTATACTGAAGGCTCTACAGATTTGGAAATGTGGAGACACAACTCTAAAAAATTCATGAATCAGAGAATAAACCAATGATGCCTAATTGTACCTAAAAACGACACGCTATGTTCCCTGCCCCCACCATTTCGTTATTCTGCGTGAAGCTTCCAGTACTCAGTAAGAACTTCCAGAAGAGCTTATTGGTACACTTACAGTGATTATATTAATGAACGTAAGTTTATTACCTATCTAATCTATCTTATTGTCTCTCTGTCTGTCTACCTTGTATTCTGATTCCTAAATATTTGAAGCATATGCCATGGTTTGAGTTATCAGGAGACAGCTATGCTGTGTGAGGGACTTTGAGTTTTAGAAATATTCATACTGAGGCCTGATAATGAAAATATTATGAGAGCTCTAAATACAGTTTATACTAAATAAACAGCAAGACTTCCTGAAAGACAGAAGTACGCCTAAGTTCCCAGGACACCTCTCCACCTTGGCTCATCTAAAGGCACAGTGAAAACACGGCCACCGCGAAGCTCTTCAGTGTGCGGCTGAATACATCACGTGCAGCTGGATGGGAGACTGTGGTGCTGGGGGAATGGAACGCGCTAGAACAGACTGGCCTCCACCTGCATGTACTAGTGAAAGGCTGCAGGTGGCACGATCCCAACTACCTGACTCGCTAGGAGCCAAACCGTAGACTGTAAGACGGTGAGTGGTTGCCAGGGCTTGGGGGGAGGATGAGCAGAGCACGGGGGCACTCAGGACAGTGGGACCACTCGGATGGCACTGCGGAGATGGATACACTCACTAGACGCCTCCCTCGACCCTGCGGTGCATCTGGTGGACACCAGTCTGACCCCTCTGTGAACTGCGGACTCTGGGCCACGGTGCCGTGTCAACGCAGGTTCATCAGCTGAATCAGACGACCACTCTGGTGGGCGAGGGGCGTGGCAGCCTCAGAGGAGACTGTGCACTTCCGGGGCAGGGGATATGGAACTCCACATGTTCTACCCAATTTTACTGCAAGCCTAACACTTCTGGAAAAAAAAAAGATTTAAACATAGATAAATAAAACAAAATATAAGCATTTTTAAGAAAGCAAACAGGGTAAATCCAAACTATTTTACAGACCTGCAGGAGGAAGTGTCTAGCTGTCAGATGACACATTTACATCTGGAGAGCTAACTGTTTAACTTCCCGCTGCTCCCGCCACGGCCTCAGTACTGACGCTGCTGTGACTTTGAAGTCAGTTGTGTTGGCTTGGCTAAGGCTCACACTGTCTGTCCGTGGGACCTGCCTTTCATTAGTGATATGCGTAAAAAGAGTATGCACCGAGTCCGTTTTACTTCCATCGTCTCTGTGAAGTGGCGTCTTTCTCCAGGGAGGGGAGACACCCGTATGGCCTATCAGCTCACCTGGGCGATGCTCATTTTGGTATATGGTGCCCCTGTCTGAAATGGGGACTTCAGACCTCAGCCCAATAGCTCTCTCATCTTTCCCTGCTATTGTGGAGACGCCACACCATTTCCAATTTACCTGGTTAAATGGAGAAGGGCTAGATGTTTTTCCAAGGGTCACCATGGTGGGGACTGAGCCCTTTAAGAGGCAAGTGGCAGCTCGGGGTGAGAGGCACCTCAGCTCCCGGCCTACTGTGTTCTCGTCCAGCAGAACGGGGAAGCCCTGCGACCAGGAGAACACATCTTTGACAGCTCTGTAAGGCTCCTCACAGTGAGCGTTCATCTGCAAGGGCTCTAAAGTTCAGGCTGGCACTCAGACCACAGGGAGGAGAAAGTCACAGAAGAGCACATGGCTAGTCCTGACTTGGCAGTTGCATGTTGTGCATTGCGAGCTGGATTCCATAGGGCTGACTGTAGTTCGAATCTCAGCTCTGATGGCTTGTAAACTACACTGGGTGTGTGTTCATGGGCCAGCTTTGGGACACACACAGGGGGAGAGCTGGAGGAAAGGGACTACAGAGGGCGTCAGCACGCCCACGGGGGTGCTTTCTCTTTCTCTCTTCTTGGGAAGTGCACACACCTTCTAGCAGAAAAAGGACATAAATAAAAGAAGGAAGACAATAATCAAAGAGAATTGCTACCAACCATCCTCTGTCATTCACACGCTGTGTGAAGTGACGGAGAGAAAGCCACAATCTGACAAGTCCTTATGGAATAGTCTCCCAAGCATTGCTAAGGGACCATCGATCTGTTACGGTAAGAGACATTCTGGCGTGATGCCTAACATTCCAGAGAGCAACGTCGACCTAGATGTGGGCTGCAGGGCACGGCTGGGCCTTTGCTACTAAGTCATTGCAGGGTGTCTTGTCAGCCGCAGCCTAACAACAGAACTGAGCAGGGGACCTTAACGTGTGGCGCTCCAGCCACTCTGCAGGCTGCACGCCAGGAAGTCCTGCTGCCTGGTGTGTTCTCAGTCTCATGTCTTTGGCATTTCCCTTTCGTACCTATGAGAAAAGTGGTCAGGCTTCTTTTCATTCTCCTGGTAACCTATATACTGGGTGGTTAATATTTTCAAGGCTCAAATTTAAGAGACAAGAGACTAAGTAAATAAGTAAACGACCCCCCTTTCCTGTTACTGACCGCACGGCTCTCAGAAAGAATGAGGAACAAATGAGCCTGCTGTCTCACCTTTGCTCTTACTGGGAACGAGCAAGCACACACAGCCCCGACCTAGGTACCTTGAGGAACAGCTCTGCTAGTGGGCCGCAAGGGGTGGCCGAGATATGGCCAAAGTAACGTGACTATCTGAATGCCGGGTGGAGAGGACACCACATCGGTACAGGTTTCCTAAGAGGAGGAAACGAACCATTTGATGACGATACGCTGCGTCCGACTCTCACGCTGCATTCCTGGAAGTACACTTTGAAGAGAGTGGGTATGTGTCCATTTAGCATCTGGAAAACATCTCCCTTTGTATCTTCAATCCATTGTCCAGGAAGGTATGTGAGTGGTGTTTATGCTTAGCTAACCAGACAGTTAAGATAAATGACATGAAGAGCAGCTCCATTTAGATAAACTGAGAAATATAAAGAAAACAAATATGTGTGTGATTTATAATTCATGCTTCAAAGCGAGTGATAAAAATGTCTGATTCACGCTAAAATGAAGACGGAGGTGGGGAGCCATGGGAGGGCTGCGCTGCTGTCTGTTGCAAGGCCAGTGAAAAGACAGCCCGCATGTGTGGGAGGAGGAGGGCAGGAGGCTGCCCGATAGACCCCTTTCCCTGAGGAGCAGCTCGGAATCGCTGACGCTGCTATTCAGCCACGATGTTCCTGCTGGCTGAAGCCTCGCAGACACTCTAAGATCATCTTCCTGCAGCAAGGACACTGCTGGACTCCCAGTGCCCTGCCCCCTGCAGAGATTTATGATTTGGAAGGATCCCATCCGGCTAATGACCCTACAGCTTGACAGTAATCCAACTGTGCGAGCCGTAGACACAGAGCAGGCAGGCCTCTGGATGCTGACAGAGGAGGAGAGGAAAGAGAAGGAGGAGTGGGAGGACAGCTCTGGCCAGCAGAGCAGGTTTCCTTTTCCATTTCTGTTCAAAATGAGAAGGCTGCGGATAAAGGTCCTCTCGCCCCAAGTCCGTTGGGACCCTCCTTCAAGCTGAACTTGAAACACCAAGTCACACCCTACTGCGCCCTGCCTGTGGGGCAGCCGGGGCGTCGCAGGGAGAGCACTTGTAACCTGCATGCACGCTCCGGCGTTGGGAGGCTGCTCCACACAGAACAGGACGGCAATGTGCCCCTGCACGAGGTGGCCGCTGGCTGGACCACGGTGGGGAGAGGGCCGCGAGGGGTCTGCACGGAAGAGAGTCTGATAAGAAAGAGGTTCAGGTTTTATCGTCAACAACACAAAACTCGAGCTTTCTACTCATTTAATCAGAAACAAAAAACTGCCAGTCTCTTGGACAACGCAGAAATGTATCTTACATTTCAGAAGAAAGAAAAATAACATTTTTAGTTAAAATATATTTTCCCAATTCAATTTTTAATGAAAAATAATATAATATTTATGTAATACAAGTTCATTATTCTGTGTTTGGTCTTCGATTTTGCTTCACAGACTGAAAAAAACATCATTTCTGTGATTTCTTTCCTCTTCTTTTAGCAGAAATAAAAATAAACAAATCTAGTGAGTATTTATTACTCTAAGAGCTTTTCTGAGGATTATCTGAGCAAAGCCTCACCTTCTGCTATGGGACTATCACGCCTGGGTCATTTCTGACGTGAGCACAGGTTGACCAAGGCCGCAGTCGGTGTTGCAGCTGTGCCCTCAGCCAGGCTCGAACACGGCCGTCCCAGGACCTCCCTCTTCTCTAGCCCAGGACGACTAAGCTGCCACCTCAGAAGAACTCTGATGTAATAAAAGTAAAGTCAAAACATACTGAGACCTACGGGATACAGCAAATTGTACCAAGAAGGAAGTTTATAGCAATAGGTGCTTACATCAATAAAATGGAAAGACTTCAAATAAACAGCCTAACGATACCACAGAAAGAACCAGAAAAGTAAGAGCACACCAAATTCAAGACCACTGGAAAGAAATAACAAAGATCACAGCTGAAATTTTTTTAAAAACTAAAAGTACAGGTGATTAATAAAACCAAAATCTTGTTCTTTGAAAAAAGTCAAGTGATAGACCCTTACTTAGCTAGACTAAGACCCAAATGAGTAGGCTTCAGCACAGCAACACAAAGCATTGCTGGAGACAGTTCCGGACAACTCACCAGCAACAAGTCGGAAAAGGTAGAGGAGATAAATCAATTCCTTGACACATTAACCTACCAAGACTGAGTCAAGAAGAAATAGAGAACCTGGACAGACAATAACGAGTGACAATTTAAAACGATTAACAAAAGAAGAGAAATGAAGAAAAGCCAAGGACCAGACATCTTTGGTGTTAAATTCTACGAAATTTTAAAAGAAAAACTAATTCTAATTCTTCTCAAGCTATTCGAAATTCTTGCAAGTTCATTTTATAAGGCCAGCATTACTCTGAAACAAAACCAGACAAGGACACAACAAAAAGAGAAAACTATAAACTAACGTGCCCGAAAAACGCATATGCAAAAATCTCTACAAACTGAATCTAATGGCACATATAAAGGATCACATGTAAGTTTTAGTATTATAGAGTATCTGATTTTCAAAAGCTATAATTAAAGATTCAAATAATTTTTCAATTTTTATGTAACTATTGAAGTAATTGTAAAATTTATGCTGAATGACTATATTTTACTTTGATTTATTCTTGTTTTCTTTTTTTTTGGAGAGGTTTTGCTATAGGGTGTGTACATTTGCCAGAAAGACAGAGAGAGACAGAGACAGAAAGCAAGAAATCACCCCCCAGAGGGGATGGTCACACCGCAATCTCTTCTCCTACATTCTCCTTTTGGGATCTTGGGCACGCACGCACACGCGCCCGACGTGAGTTTAAGCCACAGGGTCCAGGACTTGAACCACGGTTGAATATATAGGAGTCCCGTGATGTAGCCGTTATGCCATCTGCTGGTCTCCAGGAATGGGTTTTTAAAGGAATCAGGGTAATTACTCAGGGGAAAGCAAGTGACTCTGGTTGATTATAGTAAGGAAAGGTTTGCATGTACTTCATCTCTCTCCATAAATACCAAAAACATGTTCAGATTTTTTGGGGAAAAAAATCATACACAGAGTGGCCTGTAGTGCAGTGGTCAGGTGCTGTGCTTTGGAACCAGAATTCTCGTGGCTGACAGAGGTTTGAGTCCTGGCCCTGGCAGCTTGAAAAATTCACTGGGCACATGTTTACATTCTTCAGATGCTGACAGGGTGGAGAAACAGAGGGAAAATGATTGCCAGGTGATTTCTCTCCCTCCTCCCTCGCTCTCCCTGGTAAACAGCTGTACCTTTTAATAGCTAATTAAATAAAATCAAAAAGCAAAATAGAAAAGAAAAAACCCATATTGATCAAGTGGGTGATGATTTCTCACTTTCTGTTTCTCTGTATCTCTGGCAAGTATACACACCCTCTAGTAAAAATCTCTCTCTCTCTTAAAAAAAGAAATCTCAGAACTGGTAAACAAATTCAGTAAAATTACTGATAAAAAATACAAAAATCAATACTGTTTTTATACCCCAAAAGCCAACTAGAGAGATGTTGGTTAAGAAACCACAGTGAGGTTAGCTGTTCTAGTGTTCCCGAGTGCAGGAGGATGACTGGAGTTCAGGTAGCCCTAAGGGAGAACTCTGAATGTCTTCATACGAAGCGATGACCAAAGTTTACAGGACGCGTGTTCATTAGCCTGGTTTGCCCTATCCTATTCGTGTACTGAAAAGTCACTGTATCCCATTCACTGAATAAAGCATGTCCATTAAAAAATAAAAGCTGATGCAGAAGAGCGCGACAGGGTCCAGAAGATCTTACGTCAGATGTAACATGGAAACCTGCGGAGCCACTGTGTTCGCGCCTCCAGATGTTCATTGTGGAGGTAGCAGGAAGGGGCACGGCCACTTCGTCTTCCTGAGACTCTCCCAGGGAGGAAAGTAAGACATGGGGTTTACGGTGAGACTCACGTGATTCTTTGGGCATTCGCTCAGAGAGGACAGTACCAATATTTGAAAAGACTAGATGTCGACACTAGCGTTTCAGGCACTGGGGGTCTCGACTTTTCTCAGGGGAATGTGAGGTGCCCTCCGCTGAACGCTGTCTACCTCCCACCTGGGTTTCTCAGACCTGCTTCCCCAGATGTGCCCTTTGCGGCCGAATTGCACCTGCTCTTTCAGCACCAAATGCTCTTGTCATCATGTATTGACTCTCACCTGAATAAGTGCAGAATAGAGGACACAGCAGAAACACAGCTTTTTGGCTCTGGATCCCTCAGTACCAGGAACACAGAGGTGGGGGACGCAGAGGCAGGGGAGGCCTAGTGAGAAACACCACCAGTCATTTCAGACCTAAGCGGGTGGTGGCTTTATAAGGAGAAGATAGTGATACGTTCGTGAGTGCGCACAGACATACTCGTGTTGTGGATCTTTCTTGACGTCGTACATCTATATGCAGCATGTCTGTTAGTATGTCTATAGATCAGGCCACTGGGAAAGTCAACATGTGTTTTTCTATGTAAAAATGCATCATGGCTTCCTCGACAACCCAGCACATAGATACAGCTATGCTAGAGTATGAGGAAAAACTTAATATTTATTTAAATCTCTTTTTTGAAGGAATCAGTAAGCATGAAGCAGCTGTCTTGTGGGGCCAGGCCATGGGAGGCACGTGCTCATTTCTGAGTCAGACAGGGCCTGGGAGAGAGGAGGAGCTGTGCTGTCGGGTACCGGAGAGTGTGTGCGTGCGAGTGCGCGTGCGAGTGCGCGTGCTGTGAGCGTGCGTGTGTGCGAGTGAGTGTACGAGAGGCTTCTCTTAACAAAGAGGACACAGAGGTGCCTCCCGGCAGTTCCTGCTGGTGCCACGAGCCGGAGCCT
>NW_006206241.1:2856441-2874127 GCF_000334495.1 Tupaia belangeri chinensis | reverse complement strand
AGGCCTTCGTCTGCAATCCTGCCAGTCAGGAGCAGCAGCACCCCTGAGGCCCTCCAGCGGGCAGTGCTTGAGGGAGGCGGGCTTGAGCCAGATGGTGTGCATAGAGATACGTGAAAAATACAAAACAGGCTTAGAAAATGAAGGAACAGCTGGGTCAAGGAGATCTGTGGTGCCTGAGTACGGCCTCGTTTCTGAATGGCAGCCAAAGGACCTATATGGCTCCTGTACAAAACTTCACCAAGGGAGAGCGGAGTCACACGGCTGCCTGGTCACAGCGACTGGCAGCATAGGCTATGGCTCCACCATCTCGCAGCTGGGCAGACTGAGGCACCAGGACGCCGAGCCACTTTCCCAAGGCCGCCCCACAGCCTAGAGCTCTGCACTTGGCCTTAAGGGACATGGTCCATTAGCGTTCTAAGAGTGCTGATCAAAGGCTCTCGTGTGCCAGACAGAATTCTCTCCCTTGAGGTGGCAGGAAATAAAACAAAGGTCTGATTCCAGAGATTTCCCTGCATCACAAATAGGAAAATTTTGCACCAGGAACAAAGACCAGCCTAAGTGGGTACAGGAGATGACGCGGATGGCCAAGGCCAGTGGTGGAAAGTCATGGCGACGTGGCGGGGTGGTCACTTTTGCCTGACCCTGTGCTGTTTATTAGATTTCTTTCTCTCCTTCCTTCTTTCTGATAGAGTGTGCATGCACATGCGACAGAGAGAGGGACAGAGACAGAGAAGGAAGTAGCCTCGACAGGGTCTGATCACACTGTGACTCCCCTCCCCAGCTCTCCAGCTCCCCAGGACCCAGGGGGTCCTGACGTGTGCATGGCATGTTCTAAGGCTGATGATGAGAACCGATCCTGCCGTTGGCCACACGGTATCCACTTGCAGAGCCGCACGCTCCCCCTGCGCCACAGTGGCTAGGCTGCTTATGAGATTTCCTTGATTGAAATCGTGTGGGAAGCAACGCTTTGATGACTGAAAGTGGGGCCAGGCAACACAGGAGCAGCAAGCCCTCGAGAGCGTCCCTGAACACTGGGCAGCACAGCTCAAAGAAGGGCGTCGGGGCTCCATGGTGAAGAGGATGCCCTGGGGAAGGAAAGCTTGCCCCACTGGGGACCCTTCCCATGTCCTCAGGTTCCTCAAGCACAAAACCTCCCAGGATGCTGCGTCTGTGAGGCAGCATCGGTGGGACAGAGGTGGGAAGAAAGAAAGCAACACAAGCAAACCATCAGACAGCAGCTCTGTGAAACCACCATTTAAGCAGACTGCTCTGCTCGCTGTAAGAATGAAGGAGGCAGTCGCACCCGATCCCCAGGGGGGCTGAGGCCTCCTACCGGTGCCAGCTGCTTTTCTCTGTTCTCTTGGGCTTCCAGGCTCTCCCACCACCTGGCCTGATCCTGTAGGGTCTGCACACTCAGGCCTCCTCAGGTGTCCCAACTACTAGCTCAGACCTGAGCCCCGTGGTGCTTACGGTCAGACCACAGAGTTGGGACAAGGGCATTGCTAGGTGGGGCATCTGGGCAGCGTCTGGAGGTGAGCGTCCCTGTGCAGAGCAGGGCTGACAGTCAGGCAGCATGACCTGCTCCCACCATCACCTTGAGCAGTTCTGAATCCCCAGTCCTCCCGAGCGGAACGCCCAGTGGATTTTCAGAGCCCACGTGAAGACGAAGGAGATGAGGACAGGGCATTGCTAGGTGGGGCATCTGGGCAGCGTCTGGAGGTGAGCGTCCCTGTGCAGAGCAGGGCTGACAGTCAGGCAGCATGACCTGCTCCCACCATCACCTTGAGCAGTTCTGAATCCCCAGTCCTCCTGAGCCTGAACCCCCAATAGATTTTCACAGCCCACGTGAAGACGAAGGAGGTGAGGACAGAGACACCAAGGCTTTCCCGATGCGAGGGCTGATGAGACAGCAGGTCATGCTGCCTCTCGGGGTCCTCCTACCCACTGTCCCGGATGCCTGAGCTTGGCTTTAGGACCATCGGGGGCCCCAGGACCAGGGCGGCTCGGCTTTCGGTGACTCACCTCTGCCACCCACACGTCTGTGGCAGCTGTGGCAATCCTGAGCCTCCGACAGCACAGGCTGGCCTTGCGAATGGGTTTGCCCATCGTGCTCTGTTCAGTAAGGACAGCTAACGGCAGGGAGGGGGCAGGAGGCTAAGAGAGATAGGTCCCTCCCACTGTAGCACGCTGTCACGCATGCCGGCATCCCGATTAAAGGAGAGGAACACCAGGATGGCATAAGAATTTCTACTTACAATCAAAGATGGCCAGACTGTTCCCACTCACACATGCTTTCATGGTCCTTTAGTGGAGCAGTTCTTGTTCCGGTTGCTTCTTTGCTGTCACAAATTATGTGACAGAGGTTGGCACGTCCCTTGTCAAGCTCGGGGGCTCTGGGGACACCTGAGCACACCTCAGCTGTGCAGCCTGTTCAGATGGGTAGGACGCTTACCTGGGAGGACAGGCAGACACTCTGCAAGACACCAGTCCTGTGGCAGGTCGGGTCTTGGGATTGCAGAAGGACGCGTTCACTGGAAACCTCAGGTCTCGGTAGCAGCCTTCTCTTGTCGTCATTTGCCCTGCAGGGAGGGGAAGTGTGCAGTGAATTCTCACAAGCTGATCACATGGCAAGAGGCGGTGAGAAACAGTGAGGTCTCTTTAAAACGTCTTAATTGTACTTGGGCATCTTGGTGCTAATGGCCAACTGATCACCTGTCAATATTCTACCTTTCTGATCTGTCTTCACGACTTTCCACCAGCGGATTTTATCAATACTAAGATGCACATTTTCTCTGCCAACATTTTAACACCTTCAAAATCAACATGCCCTGCAATGTATGCATTTTGCATTTGATGGAACATGAGCGTTCTTTCCTACTGTGGCTATAGCTGGAAACACCAGTCGTTTCTCAAACACAAAAATGATGACAAGCAAAATGAAACGTCTGTCTCATTTCCATCTGAGAGTGGCAATAGTAATAAACACGTACACCAGCACAGAGACAGTGACAAGCCGGTTATCACAGGTAAGTCGCAGAGCTAAATACTGCCGTGCGCAGTCTGAATGCTCTTCATTTTCACAGTCATCACGCAGGGTGACACTGAATGGGAGCAATGGAAACCAAGGTTGGTTGGGTTCTCAGCCTCCATCTACTCCCCATGTGCTGTTTAAGTCTTTGTGAACATCCCTACATGTGTTCAATATTTCATTTCATTAAATTTACCCCAAAGAAACCAAGACTTCTGTGAGGTGATCCAGCCCATGGAGACAGAACGTAGAACGGCAGTTGCGAGGGTGGGAAGAGGGTGGGGTGGTGTTTAATGGGCACAGTTTCCCTGAGCCATGGGAGGGCTCAGGAGGCAGCTGCTACTGAAGGTTATATGGTAACAGGGAGAGGAGCAACGCCCCTACCTGTCCACACAGAGGGCTGAGACAGCAAATTTATTATACGTGTGTTTTTCAAAGAACTATTCTATTTAACTTTTTATTTATTTACTTATTTTTTAATTTGACCAGAAGGGGCAGAGAGAGAGAGCTGGAGAACTGGCTGTGGGTATGGGAGAAAGCAGTCAAGCGATGGTTTAAAATATGAGGGCTATGCACAGGTTATACAAAAATATGCCATTTTATGTAAACGACTGGAGCATCTGCAAAGTTTGATATTTTCAGAGAGTTCTGGAATACCTTTCCCATGAGACCAAATTTCGAAACATGAACTTTGGGGAATAAACCATTATTATGACCCTAACAGTCATAAATATTTGGAGAAGAAACCATTGTAAAGACCCTAACGGTCATAAATATTTATGTTGATAAAAAGTAAGGATTGAAATAAATGAACAAAATAACTAATTAGGATGTTAGGGAAAAGGAGCAAGGAAAGAGAGGGAAGGGATTGATATACAAACAAAAGTCAATACATTAGAAACAGAGGCTGGTACATTACGAAGTGAACAGAAGGAAATACAGCTCTGTGTGCTCCCTTCTGGCGTACTCTCCCCTGTATAACAGGGGCTGGAAGTTACTGTTAGAGACCGGATTTTCCAAGTCCCTTTTCTATGAGGCTTTCAACTAGATCCTACCAATGAGGGGGAGTAGGCCTAGAACTGGAGGCAGGAGAGAGTGAGCAGCCCTATTATCATGTCTCTGCAGCGCGGATGTTTTTCTGGGAATCCCTTGTTCCAGTCTTGGCTTAGCGCTAACCAACAGCAGTGATTTCTAGAATGTTCTAGCATTTTCTGATTTTTTTTTTTAAATCCAAAGGGAATTTGAGAACTACAGGGATCTGTGTCTGACCTTACTCCTTAAATCTTTGTAAGCAACTAATCTTACGTATTAAATAAATTCCTACTTGAAATACCTAGAATGGTTTCTCTTTTCCAAGATAAACTGTCACTGCCAAAGTGATTTAATGAAGAAAATAAGGAATAAGAACCAGTATATAAAATAAGAAATGAGAATAAGAAAATATCCACATATAGAAAAAAATGAAATAATCTAATGACATACTATGTTCAAATACACGATAATAAAAAATTAAACACTATAGAAAAAAGATGGTTTTCTTAATTACAAAAACTAGCTCCATAAATGGCAGACAATCTAAGTAGTATCATTTCCATATATAATGCAAAAATTTATCAGGGCCTGGCTCTGTGACCTAGTGGTTAAGCCATGTGACCAACATGGCTGACTTATGGTTTTGGAGACACTGACACACACAATTGGACAAGAAAAGAGAATATAAAGGATCTGAATATTACAAGGAGAAAATTAATGAGTCATATATCTAAATTTATGAGTCACATATCCTGAATATTACAAGGAGAAAATTAATGAGTCACATAAATAAAAAACTCAAGAGAGTAGCTATTAAGACATACTGTTGACTATTGAGAGTAGGGAGAAGAAAATGCTACAGAGAGAGAGATAGAAGGAGTGTTAAGAATTCTGGGTACCTAGAGAAAACCGGGCCTGAACTTTAAAAGACAGAGAAGCCTTGGAGGTCGAGAGGACAGACACCTGTAGCCAAGATAGTGGGAATCCACAATGATGGATGCAGCCCAGGCAGAGGAGAGGTGTCCTTCGGCTGTTGTGGGCATGAGCTGGACAATAAGATGAATGTGAAGGCAGAAATAAATATGGAAAGACTCCCTCACGGGTAGTGATACAAGGGAAGACAAGAGGACAAATCAGCGCTCTAAGGGAAAGCGAGAAAAAAGAACCCCAATTTCCTTATCCATCTGCACTTCGGGAGAGAAGCAGTCTTGGAAATGGAGGCCAGACCTCGTTTCAAGGCACGGTGGTCAACTATTCAGTGCTTCATGGAGGCAGAGGAGAGGCATTGAGAAGGAGCCCGAGGAGGCGGTGGCTGGGGGGAGCCTTGACTGGGAGATTCTCAAGGAGAAACAAAGCAGAAACCAAATGGTAGAGCATGGGGATAAGTAGGTGGTCGCTGGGCAGCACCACAGGAATTGCAGACTAATCTGAAGGAAAATTTCACACTGAAAGATAAAAGAATAAAAGCAGGGGGCAGGCTGCGGAGAGAGAAACCTGTGGTATCTATTCTACTGCAGCCGTACTCCAGGAAGGGTCTGGCTCTTGGCCTGCTTCTGAGGGCAGCTAAAGATTTTAACCTAGAAAGTTTTGGAAGTCCGTCCACAGAAATTGCTTGTCCTTCTGTTACAAGATTATCATGATTAACATCATATGAAGGGGCCTGATAGTGACCGCCAGACTGGAGCCCTGGGAAGTCCTTATTTTCAGTTCTCACAGCTACCAACTAAGCTGTCTTATCTCCCCTTCCATAGGTCACAGGGCCTGAGCTTTCTCTGTCACTACCCTTGGAAGGCAAGCTATCTCTTGTTTTAAGTTCCCCAGTCTCTAGCAAGCTAGGGTCTTGAGCTGACGCACACCCGAAAACACAGTTGGCTTTCTTATTTGACCCACTTTTTACATGTATATTGTTCACTGACAAAGACCACAGAACACTAAACTAGAAAGAACCTTAGAGTTTTCTCAGGGGAAAAGTTTTCTTTTATACTAGTTATGGATAATTATGTTTGCAGATGGGTTTTGTGTGATGAGGTCTCAGCTGTTTAGTTGAACATTTACGGAGACTTAGGTATTGCTTCTCTGATTAATAGGTCATTGCTGAAGCAAATTTTAACAGTGTTAACTTTAACTTTGTTAGAATGAAAAAGCACATGGCCCGTGGGATGGGCAGAATCACCCTGGCCAAATCTTTTAAAGGGATCCATATTAATAGATAAGAAAAGGGAAGAGTGCAACGTTCCAGTGGTAAGGTAAGAAGGGCAGAGAGAACAATCCGTTCACTGCAGAAGGAGGAACCCCAACCACAGAAGGTGGTGAGTTTGGTGAGCGATGTGTGCAGAGACTACTTTATCTTTTTATACAAACCAGCTCTGGCTAGGTCTTTGGAAGTCACTTAAAAAATGTTATGTTTTGCCAAAGAATTATGGAGTAAGATTATTCTGGCTGAAAGGCTATTATTTTGTGAGAGACTCTCTCAGTTTTCAATAATTCAACTGTAGAATGAATTCCAGCTGTTGTCAAAGCTTCATCCTTATTTTTATAAAGCAAGGGAAGGAAATCAAACCAACACTGTTAGCACAACCACACAGAACACTGGACATACCCATGAATGAAAGCATGAGGTCTCATGAGAGACATGCCTCACTCCTGTCGCGAGTGCTACAGATGATAACCCAACACAGCAGGAGCCGTGGGCACTGAAGCATGGGCGTTGCAGAACCCTGAACTCTGGCGAGAGAGGACAACTCCAGGACACCAGAGTGGGCGTGTTCGCCCGAGTGCACAGTGTACCCACAGCAGGGGATGGAGGAGAGCTGCCATGGGCACGGGATGGGAACGTGGGAGGGCCCAATCCTGATGAGG
Organism: Tupaia belangeri chinensis; assembly: GCF_000334495.1. Lineage (NCBI taxonomy): Eukaryota > Metazoa > Chordata > Mammalia > Scandentia > Tupaiidae > Tupaia > Tupaia belangeri. The sequence goes on along the minus strand of NW_006206241.1, from coordinate 2,867,208 downwards.
TGAACTTTGTGGGAAGTGGAGGGACTCTGGCCATGGGGAAGGTTCCCTGCTCCTGGGGAAGAGGAGGTCTTCCTCCTTTTGCCCTGGACATCTGAGTTTCTCGAAGAAAGGGAGCCAAGTGAACATCACACGGCCTTGGCCCCCTGGGGAATGTGCTCCCTTCTCTAGGAGGAGACAAGTTATTTTGGCTTTTTCTCTGTTTTGCTTTTGTTGGGGACAAGAAGGCCTGGAGACAATGAACTGAATATTTATCAGGACAGGGAGGAAGACCTGAAAGCATCAGCTCCAGTGTGATCCATGTCGGGGAGAAAAGAACTGGAATTTCAGGCTGATTCTGGATTAACCTTTGAGATGAGTGAGAAGAGGGAGATGCACACTTACTCTAAGATTCAGTGTTCGAGCGCACAGGGTAAGGAAGGGGGAGATCTACTCTGAAGCAGTTCCTGTGAAAAGGATCTAGAGGTTTTAGCCAATGAGGTAACAGGAATCAAATGCCCCTAAGCTATTTTAGTAGTGCAAATGGTGATGAGGAGACACAGCCACGGTGCAGCTACCATTCTTCTTTCTGCATGGAGGGAATGGAGTTCTCTCCGGGGTCTCCAAGATCTTTGTACACAATGCAGCTTACAATCTTGCCATGTTCCACATGCGCTTGGGTAACTCCCCACTCAGATGACACATTTTTGAGCATAGGGTCAGTACAACTGGTTTTTGAGCACAGGACCACTATAAATGGCTTCCTTAGCCGTTCAGCACAGTGCTTCACATATGCACCAAAGGATTGCTGGGTTAAGATGCTCAATTTTCCAGATGATAGGGACAGGCATACAATACTTCAGTAGCGATTACCCTCGTAACTCACTATCACTAGTTCTCACGTAAAAAGGCGACCTCTTTGATATTTCATTGGTCAGTTTAGAGACGGAGGAATTAAGCCAAGGTTTTTGCAGTTCTCCAAAGGATTTTAAGAAGTTTGCGAATCGTATTAAATAACAAGCACACACACTTACTGACTGAACAAGCGAGTGGACGGGTAAGTGATGGCTCGACCACAGTAAAACAAGGGCAAAAGCTAAGGATTGTGTTCACTTGTTTTAATTATTTCGTTTCTTTTTACAAATCTAATCCCTAAATTAATTAAAGCTTAAGCCCTAGAAATATGTGTAGATGGTGAAGAGAATATTATTGGAAATAAATAAGAGAGGTTAGATTACAAGATGTTTTGAAGATTCGTCTCAAGAATTAACTGTGAATGAATGACTACTTTTATCCGAAAGAAAAACCTCGCCCCAGACATTGCATGATGCGTTGTGGAGAGTTTAAGATGAAATCATAAGCCACATTTTAATAAGCATTTCATTTGGAAATAACTCAGAGGTTCACGATTACTTATTTAGAATACACGGAACCAGCTGACCCACAGATGCTGGCTTTTAGAAGTGACAACAGATGTAATGCTGGGAAAGGCTGATGGCTTTATGAGGCAAACGCGAGCCTCATGAAATCAATACCATGTCTAAAGTCTCCAGCTCCGGACGACTCAGCAACGCTGGCCCCCGACTATGGTGCTGGCTTCCTGTCTGGCCTCCCTGCAAGAGCTCCTAGTCCAACTACCAGTGTCCCAGACGCTGCCTGAGAGAAGACAGTGAAACGGGGGTTTTGCAATTAAAAAAAAAACGTGGTCTCACCATGAAATTAATAGGAGCAAAGAGGAAACAGAAGAAGATGCTCATCAGAAAAGAAGATGGGAGGCCCCACCTGCCTGTGCCGATCAGGAAGGCTTATTTCCATAGAAGGATGAGCCCGCTACAACAGAGGAGGAACAGTTTGTTTTTTAATCTAAAAAGATCCCTCCTCTACTGATACCAGGCAATGTTGCTGAAATGAAGTGAGAGGTGGGGGAATTTTCCAAGTGTCCTTTTTTGTCTCAGTTTATTATTTAATTGACCCTCGCCGGCTTCCGATTTACCAGGAGCTAGGGAAGAAGAGGCGTGTGGAAGTTCCCAATCCGGCTGGGACATTTATGCATCTCTATGTCTTAGAAGTGACGTCTATACAGATAAAATGAAAGTGGCATCTGCACCTTCCCTTTTCCTGTGGAAATCAGATGAAGAATGATCAGACTGAAGCCATTCTGAGTGAGAACAGTAATTCAATGCTATTTCTATCAGACTCACTGGTGAAGCTACTCTCTTCAATCCACAAAATTGAAAATGTGAGATTACTATTCATTTTGAATTTTCCCATCCAATATTAGTCATTCAGGCAGTTACGGAGGCTGTTTCCAGATAACACGAGATTTAAATAACCTGACGATATTTAGGATTATGAGGGCTCCGACAGGGTACCATCAATGAAGCATTTCATAAACTCAAAGTAACTAAGGGTTCGTTCTCAAGCCTATGCGTAATTAGATGTCATCTAATGCTGAAAGATGAACAGAAGTGGAGCTGCCACAGGATTTCTAAGTAAGCAAGTTCGTGGCTCGCCATCACGAAGAATTAGAAGTGCCAACCAAAGGAGAGGGCAGCAGAGCAGAGTCCACTGAACGAGAATCACTCCTGCAATGGAGAGGTCCTGGACGAGGGTAGCTGAAGGGGGGCTTGTGCATGTGTTTTCCCTGTGGGGCTGCATGCTACTCAGTTTATCCCCCTAGAAAACTAGTGGTAAATGATTGTTCACAGTTTTGTCCAAGAGCTTTAGGGTTCGAGACCATCATCTAGCCATCAATGTTTGCTCGAGTCTTTGAGAGCTTTGGACCCTAAAACCCATTACTGAGATTCCAGAATGTAGTGGATATGTGGACAAGGCCCACAGTTGTGGGGAACTGCTTTAAGACATGCTGCCCACTATTGGCAGCTAAGCCTTAAGCAGTTCCTTGTTTGAGCAAGGAACTCAGTTCCTTGATGTGAGCAATCAATCTCTAGCGGATGATTTTTAATGAAAGGTAGACAGGCGTGACTCCACCTGGGACCTAGACCCTAACAGTACGTGTGCTGCCTAGCCCCTATCTCAGAGACAGTAAATTCTGATAAACTTTAATCGAGATAAGCACTTCTAATGGCTTGATTAAATCTAGGGACATAAAAGCCCCTACCACAAAATAAATCACTGTACTTAAGGCTCAGTGGATAACCGTGTGATTTAAGATGAGTGGGGGAAATTTGACAAGCCCACTGAGCATGGATCAAAGACACATCAACTACTGGCCCTGAACGATTCGCCTCACCCTTGAAAGATCATGGAACGTAAGTGTGGGGTGCACGCAGTCAACTCCTACGTGCTGTTTCCGTCTCACATGCGAGGGACTGCAGTTCCCGTTGAGAATGTTTTCTTAGGGAAGGAAAGTGGCAAGTTGAGGAGCACAGTGTGCTTCCCCTGTAGAATGATCTTTGTTAAAGAATGTGAACAGACACTACCTCATTACCTCACTGACGGTGCATTAGGTTGGAGTTCTGCTGGGCTGGGAAGAATGTGGCATGGGGGTCCATAAACCTGCTTGAACCAAGTAACCTGCTGGGTTATCAGGATCGAAGTCCCGAACTTCTGAGCCAATGGTTTCCATAGGATGAAGGACATTAATACCAAGACCACTGACAGGATAAGATTGGTTGCCTTCAGTCATTGATAATATTTTTAAACTTCATAAACACATACAATTTCTTCGAAATTTTGTGGAAAATGTGAATCAGGGAAACACCATATGTGAATTTCAAAGCTATTTTTGCACCAATATAACTCGTCCTTTAATTCCATTTTCCAGGAACTTTTTGAAGTTTGAAGCCAAGACTAGACCCTGATTTGGTTCAAGGTTGAGGTCTGTCTTACCCTGCCGAGAAACTTGACAAGACCGTGTAGGTGAGAACATGTAGGTGCTCAGTAATAGCAATGGCGTACTCCTCACGTCTATACCGCTTGCATAGAAAGGAAGCTGGTCCTGAGGACTGAGGGGCGGAAAGTGAGGGTGTGCATCGTGCATGTTTGGAAACACAGGAGCATCACCCAGCCTTCAAGAGCCCCTTTTCCTGAAGTGGCCTTCCTGCTTATGCAGGGCCTGTGAAGGGTGCTTTCATGAGCTGGCCTTTGGGTCTAAAAGCAGATCCAGTCTCCACTGCAGAGGACCCACATTCTATGGGAGGAGGTGCATTTGGACACTCTGCACTCCATCCCGCTGTGGAAGGGAGAAACTCTCACTTTCCAACCACCTCAAAAACAAACCACACATTAACTGACTCTATAATGCAATCATTTTGGAAAATGATTAGGAAATGAATGTAGGTTGATTTCCTCTAGAAACTCGCCAAGTAAGAATTGCTCTCTGTGGGTCACTAGGTGATTTGCAAGTTCTCTAATTGCCTATACAGCATTCTTTAGGATGCTGAGTCAAGTATTCATGGTGTGGCAGCAGCTGAGAAAGCCAGTGGGGCCTGTGACTGCTGACACTCACGGGGAGGCAGAGCGGCACTGCTCTAAGAAACTGGCTGGCAGGTGACAGGTGTTGCCAAGTAACTCACTAGGCTTCTTTCTATCAAATAAAAATATACAAGGACAGGTTCTGAAGTTCATAAAGCCTTTACACAAATGCAAAGCTATATGATCCAATGCTTATTCTAATCAAATACTATTTATTGGAGCAGTGGGCCCAACCTTTCTGGTACCAGAGAGCAGCATCGTCGACAGGGGCTGGGGGTTGGTCCTGGGATGACCAATGTGCACCACATCCACCACACACCCCATTTCCACCACCACCACTCTGCAACAACACTGACACAATCACACAACAATAGGGTTCACACTCCCACAAGAATCAATACTGCCATGATCCAACAGGAAGCGAAGCCCAGGGAGCAGTGCGAGTGTGGGCGTAACTGCAGACACAGATGAAGTCTCGCTCGCTCGCCTACCACCCTCCTTCTACTGCGCAGGTGGGGGTGTTCCTAACAGGTCACAGACCAGCACCGGTCTGAGCCCAGGGATGGGGACCTCTGTAGTAGAGGACTCTAAGGAGAAACAGATCAAGTCAAGTGTGTTCAGTGCAATCCACAGAATCATGTAGGGTTTATACAGGTAAGAAGAGAAAAGGAAGAAAAGTATGATTAAAAATTAAGTTCTCTCTCTTGGGGCCAGCAGATGACATAATATTTACGTTGCTGGACTCCCACATAGTGAACCACAGTTCAAGTCCCAGACCTGGGGACTTAAAACTCATGCTTGGCACATGTATGTGTGTGCCCAAGATCCCGAGAGAAGAATGAAGGAGAAAGGATTGTGATGTGGCCATCCCCTCTGGGAGGTGATTTCTCGCTTTCTGTTTCTCTTTCTCTCTCTCTCTTCAATGAGTACACGAGCCTTATGGCAAAAAAAAAAAAAAAAAAAAAAAAAAAAAAAAAAAAAAAAAAAAAAAAAAAAAAAAAAAAAAAAAAAAAAAAAAAAGAAAACCAAAACAAAACAAAACAAAAACAAAATCTCTCTCAAAAACAAAAGAAATTAAAAAGTTAAAAAAAAATTAAATCCTCCCTCTCAAATTAATTTTCCATGTACAAGGAAGCCACTATTTTTTTTTTCTGAATGAAGTAAAATGGAGGCTCCCTGGGTCACATCGGAATTATAGGATTTTTACATACGTCTCCTCACTGCTATTAGAACTGTCTACTTACTACCGTCTCTGAAAAAGGCAGCCATGTTTTTCCCTGGGAAGCTTTTAACATGAAAATTGCTAGCTTTGCTAACACCATGATTTAAACATTTTATTCTCTGTTTATAAAGGGAAGAATTAACATCAAGCACAGTGTTAATTTTTCTAGATTACTTTTTTCTGTTAACCTGTCAGTTTTCCTTTTTTATTATTTTTAAAAGTTTGTTTACTTTCTGAGGGGAGAGGTATCCTTGGCAGGATCTTGTCATGCTGTGGCCCTCCCCCAGCCTCCCAGGCAGCCAGTGACACTGGAGTGGCAAGCCTCCCTGAGTGGTCAAGGTGACCTGGAATTTGAGCTGGGCCTCCCAGTAGCTCCGGTACTGTCCAGCAGTGACCTTTCACTCGCACCACAGTGTCTGAGTCCTTTATTATTTATTTACTTATTTTCTTTCTTTTTAAAGAGTTATTTATTTTACTTATTATTATTCAATTTGACCAGACACCCTTTTTTTTTTTGGAGAGGTTTTTGCTATAGGGCGCGTGCGTTCGCCAGAAAGACAGAGAGAGACAGAGAGACAGAAAGTGAGAAATCACCCCCCAGGGGGCATGGCCATACTGCAATCCCTTCTCCTTCATGCTCCTCTCAGGATCTTGGACACACACGCACATGCACCTGGCGTGAGTTTAAGCCACTGGGTCCAGAACTCGAACCACGGTCGACTACATGGGAGTCCAGCAACATGGCCATTATGCCAACTGCTGGTCCCAGCAACTCTTAATAATGCATGAATTCATTTTTATTTTTCTTCATTTATTAAATTCTTACTTTATACAAGTTTTTGTTTGTGTACGATTTTCTTTTAGCTAAATATGGTATTGTCCAAATAACTTTCCAATTATTAAAATCTAAAATGCACAAAGTTTAGATTTATTTAGATGGAAACTCCTGTTTTATAAGTACCAGGTAGAATTTATGCTGTTTTTAAATTTGCAAATATCTCCTTGCCACCCTTTATCAGACAGTACCTATTGGCTTCCTTTAAAAGGTTTCTGTTAGTGGAACTAGCTTTCTCAGTGTAACATGAACTGAACATTTGTATGGTACGAAGATGACAAAGCCATCTATTGGCATATGAAGTTCTTTTGACACATTCTTTCTTGTTGTTTTTGATGCCACTTTCATAAAATTATTATATTTCCTGGGTGAATTTCAGTATACACTGGAAAGCAAATTTCTTTTCAATAAAGTTTTGAATAAAACTTAGGTTTAAAACCTCACTCTGTATGACTGTATTTTTCACCCAAGGTTCTAGATCTCAAAACTAACATAATGCATTCATTAATTACAGTAACTATTTTTATTATTTTTTAATCTTTAATTTTTTTGCTATTAACTTTTAAGAAATATTCAAATCACAAAATTATCCTTTAAAAAAACCCTTAAAATAGATGAAAGTAGTAACCAAAGCTCTGCGTGACTATCGGACACCCTGTCCCCCACTATGTGGATAAACTGGGGTAGGGAGCCCAGTCTATGAGTGGTTCTTGGGCCACTGCTTCCTTTACCTCTGGAAATACCACGATACCCTTGGGGATCCGCTCTGCTACTTGTCAGGACAGGGACCAGCCCAGTGTGACCATGGCCTGAAAGCGCCCAGGCACCAAGGTGTCCACCTCCAGGAGTGGTCCGAGGAGTGACCTACCCCCTCCGCAGGAGACTGAGCACTCGGAGCGCACAATGGCCCAGGCGTAGCTGGGCTGGGCAATGGGCTTCTTCTTAGTCCCCAACCGAGGCATCGAATATTCCCAGGCAACACCTGGATTCCTTCCCTGAAACAGAAGCTACGAAATAGGAAAGAAGAAAAATAACGTAAGTCAATGTGAAATCGATAAATCTGTGCTAATTCACTTTAAACTTACGACAGCGATATCAACAAAAAGTTGGTTATGAGGCTGGACCGCATTGCCATGATAAAGCCCCATGCTCCATGAGGCTAACCCAAACGGGAAGGTTCTAAGTTTGCATCTGGAGATTTCCCTGAGCACTCTGGGCACGTGCATGCCCCGACCCAGGACTGCTGAGGCTAGATCATGGTATCAAGAGTCTTTTGGGGTGGCTGTCTCTCTGTCTCCCCCATCTCTCTAGCTCATGGAGAAATCCACTCACTGAACCCAGGGAACCATGTGACAACATAGTTGTGACCATTGATGGGTTAGCGCTACGACTTAGGCTGAGTAGGCAGCCACCGCTCTGGGTTCCCACAGCAACCCTACTTCCACAGGACACAGCAGAAGAATGCTGACCCCATCCAAAATACAGGCACTGACAGTCTCCCCAAGACTGGCTGTTTCTCACAGCCCTTTGAGTTTGCAAGTGAGAAGCACAACTTGTAAAAGTCAACTGATAAGATACAAAATATAAACTCATATAAGTACTAAATACACACAATCATACACCAAAAGTGAAGGACAGTTGAAACAAGTCTGCATATAGATGGGTTACTCTCATTTTTAACAGCTGTATACAGTCTTCTGTGTTCTTGAATTACACCAATAACCATGAAGATGCCCAAGTCTCGGCCCCCAGACCAAGGCTAGTATCTACCTCCACAATCAGTGTTTCATTGGTGGGTCCTGCTGAGGTTAAGCTCTCAGGCTCCTTGTAAGACCTTCTGTAGACAAAGGCAGTGCCAGAAAACTTGTATCGGCCAGGCCAGTCCACCGTCCAGTGTCCATTCAGGTAGTATCTTTTGAGGGCATTGCGCACTGAAATGTAGGAGGTAGAAGTGTTCGTTTCATAGATGCGAATGCTCCGGGCTCCAGAAGGTATAGTCACCATGTGATAATACTCTGGACAAAGAAAATAGGAAAATATGGCATTTTAGTCAATGCCAAGGCAAACTAAATTCCTAAGAAACTGTAGTTCTCCATAACAGAAACTTGAGAACCCACAGGTGGAAATGGGAGAGATCTGTTACTTTAGACCTATAGATAATTTCTTTTTTAGTTGGAGCAGAGATCTTGTAATTTTCACTATTTACTTTTTTTTAAGAATTATTTTATTTAACTTTATTTATTTACTTTTTTTTTTTAATTTGACTAAATAGGGATAGAGTGAGAGAGGGAGAGAGAGAGGAAGTGAGAGAGCAAGCTGCCAGATCTGGGACTCTAACTGTGGTTGGCTATGTGGGAGTTCAGCACCTTAACCATCATGCCACCTGCCGGCCTCAATTATCACTATTTCTAAGGACCATTTAAATTTGAATATCCTAGCAACCACTTTTAGTTAAACAAAGTCTTGAGAGACAAAATATGAGCTGAGGCAGGATATGAGACCTTGGGAGGCCCTTCAGGCCTCTGAACCTGCTGTTCTCCATCACCTCAAGCCCCTCCCACTAGGAAGCCCTGGTCAAAGTCGTCCTCGCTCAGAACTTGCAGGCAGTGTGTAGTACTCACGGTTGGTCTGGTGAAGCTTGGTGTAGAGACCTTTATGAGTCACGCAGGCTGAATTATTTCCCTTGCACACCCCACAGGCATCTTCAGCAGCATCAGATCCAAGGATATTGTCACATCCAACTCTCTGGAGGACCCACGAGGTCACATTTCAGTCATGAATGAAAAGACAACATAAACAATAATGTTACCAATCTTGTGCAAGAAACTTCCTCCCCACTCTAGTTGAGCATGTCACCAACACAGGGCAATTAACAAGTATTTACTGGATACCCAATATGTGCCCAGCGAGACTCATTCTACTCTTTAGATCTGAGTAGGAAGCCTTTAAATGCGGAAAGTAGCTGTCCTTTACAGAGTTGCTACACAGCTGTTGTATCTTGACTCCTACAGTAAACCTCTGGGTTGTCATGGTGGAGATGTGACTAAATTCAGACTGGCATCAGGAGCTTCGTGCAATGACAAGCACCATCTCCACATGAGGGTCACTGAAATAGGCCACTGTGCTTCCGAAATGCTTTCTGCAAGGACAGAGAAGAAACCCGTGGCCATGAGGAAATTCTTCTCAGTTGTAAACTATGTAAAGGGCGTATGTGTTCAATGTTTTGTTTTTTAGGAGCTCTTTATAGTTTATGATGAGTGTTTCTTAAGGAGAATAGACTCCATATGAAAAACAAAACAAAACAAAAAACCCACTCAGAAGGCCAATAACCATGGTCCACACTCCCTTGAAATCTACTCTAGGCCCAGATGCGTTTCAGAACTTGAGTGTTTTGTATTTTGGAAGGTAACTCATATAATATCCGTGGGAGTCCTCGTAGGGCCCAGGGCCCCATAGTAAACACACTAGTGGTTTTCTAGCCAATTGTTCATAGTTGCACCAAGAGGAATAATAAAAAACTACTCAATAGTCTCACGTTGGCTCAGGATTTACCACTACATAAATACAGGTCCTAAAACCCTTTCACAAACTTTTGGATTTCAGAGTTACAAAAAAGATATTGTGACATCATTAAGAATACCTAAACATAATAATATAAGTCACTTAAAATTGAGACAAAAATTGAGCAATCTACAGCTGGAAAGATCTTAACAAAGTCATCTGGCCTAACCTTTATGCATTAAAAATGATCACGCTAAGAATCTCAGTGGACGGCTCGACTTTGGTCACACAACTTAGAGGAAGATAGGGCTGACCTGTGGTGTTTGGACCCCACAGAACATGCATCCTCATTAAAAAAAACAAAGAACAAACAAACAAACAAAAAATAACACACTGTCTACATGCAGTGCATCTTCATGCTGTTTGGTACACATTTATTTCCACCTTTCACCTCTGCACATTGCTCTTCGTCAACCTATCTTGTACACCCCTTCCTACAAGCCCTGCCCCATGGAAGTCCAGTCTGTAGGATTGGGCAGAGACCACTGCTGGAGCTGTGCACAGCATCTAGGCTCTCAGCTGCCCCATCCCTGTCTTTGTTGACTCTCTACTACCACTGCCTAGAATCTGCAATCTAATCTTGTGGCTCTTTGCTGCAAACTCAATACCTGTTCTACGTGGACACAGAAATAAAACCCCAGTTTCCCAACCTGGCAATGGAGGACCCTGTAAGAACCTCCTCTCAGCCCACTGGCCTCCCTCAGATCTCTGCGCACTGTCCAGGTTCTGACTGCTG
>NW_006206241.1:2820558-2855776 GCF_000334495.1 Tupaia belangeri chinensis | reverse complement strand
TTCCTACCAACCCAGGCTTCCGGATACCACCGTGTTCCTCTGTTTCCCCATATGTCTCTGGCAACACATCCTTGCAGGTCTAGCTCAGATGCAGATGCTCCCTTCTCCTAGCCCTCATGGAAGGAAGAATAAGCTCTTCCCTCCTCCTCTTGCTCTGAATACACTCCACTGTGACAGAGCAGTGTGTCACCAACGTGTGTCCCTCTGCCTCACGTCCCCACCACTGTGATTTGGAGGGCAGGGGCTCGTCTTGTGTGTCTGGTCTTTTTAGCGGCTACAGATTGCCTGGCACAAAGCAGACTGTCTGGGGACATTGGTTGAATGAATGAAGGATCGTTATTACCTCACATATCCCATCTATACAAACATTACGGCTATCCTCCGAGCATGGAGTCCCATCTTTGACTTTATTTGACAAAGAAAAGAAGAAATCAAATCCTTCTGCGATACAGTAGAGTTTGCATAAGTCCTGATCTTAAAAAGAAATACACACACAAACACAAATAAGAAAGATACTTAAGCTCTGATCACTTTTGCTCTGAATTTTAGATAGATTTTCTTTTTTTTGTGCCATAAAATAATTCCCACACAATAATACATTGTAAAGTCATTTTTTAATGGTTGCCTCATTAGGCTTTTTTAAAAAATTCTTATCCCTTTTCAAAGTTTCACTATCAATTTTTACTCTACAGTATTCTTTATGAATCCTTGTTCTTTCTTTACACCGTGGTTGGCACATAGTAGGCATTCAATAAATATTTGTTGACTTAACTGCAACATTAATGTTTTACAAATTTACTAGTATAATTAACTACCCTCTTGTAAAATGCAAAAAAAAGCCACTACTATTTTGTAGAGTACACACAGTCCTTACAAATAAAGAATCAAGATAGCCACCAAATTTCTCAAGACATTTATAGACAATATATACAATTTTTAAATTGATAAAGAGAATAACTTTTAGATAAAATCTTCAGAGGAAAATGTTTTCCAGAAATATTACAGATTGTCAAAAATACTGACATAGAGAACATAGGAAATTCACTCCTTCCCATGATAATCCATTTCAAGGTCTTGGGGTTTATATAGTTAATATGAAAATTCATAGGAACCCTTTTTCTTTGTTCTCTTCTCAGTAGAGAAAAAGCTGTTGGTGCTATAAATTTTATCTGCCCTATGAGTATTCATTGGGTCAAGGCTCAACTACAGATATTACCCCTAATGTGCAAGGAAACAGACCCAGCTGAACAACTCTGACAATCAAATTTAGTGTGGGTGTCCATGATTAACAACTTTATTTACTGAAGATTAGGAAGGTCAGGAGTGGCTTGGACATTTTTTAACCTCAATTTCGAAGTTCATTCTACATTTTCCTCCTGCCTAGTGGTCTGTTTCCTCACTGGCTTAATCCTTCCAAAGTTTAGGAGTAACACCATAACCCACCATGGTCTGTGTTGGACTGTTTGCAATTTCCCTTCTATCCTCATAAACCCACCATGACATACGCATATTGAGATGACAGTGCATGTCTGATGGGATGCCCAATGCATGTACTTCCCAAGGGTCTCAGCAATTTGCTTGGGCAATAGTCCCCATTTCAAGGAATGAAAATTAGGTATTCTTTAAGTTTCTCCTTAATTATGCCTCCTCCAGCTTCAGGTTATTATAATGATAGGAACAACATTTATTTCTCTTTCATTAGAGAGTAAAATCTTACACATGCTACAAATAAATTTTTTGGTTTATAGTTCTAGATCAAGACTTTTTGAGTAGAGTATAACTGAATATTACCCAATTTTCCAAAAGATACTAAAATGGTTCCTTTATTTTTTGACAACTATACGTATTCAATGGGTAATATGCTTATAGCAACATCACTAGCCATTGCTGCAATTCTTAATTTGATAAAGTATCTTGATCATTATCAACACATTTTCTACTCTGAATACTTTATTACTTTTTCAAAGGATTGTCTTATATTTGCAAACTCTCTATTAGGCATATTGGTTTCTGATCATAAAGTGCCACGTTTAGGTAGGTTGTAACATAGCAAGGAAGGCAAAATCAAACTAACCCCCAGGAAGAATATGTGACATGACTGAAGAGCAGCATCTGGTCTACCTGCCATCACACTCCCAGCAATGTAAATTTTGAATGTGGAGACAGAGCATAGGCCACGACTATAGAGTGGGATTTGAGACTTACCTTCTACTTGTGTGTAAGGCTTCCACTTGTAGTGCCACCCTCTGAACTGCTTGCTGTTAAACTCTGCACACTGAGCAGCCCGGAAGTCCACACTGTCCTGGGGACATTTCTGACTGTTGCAAAGATTGAAAGTGCGTGTTGAGCCCTCACAAAACTTCCCTCCATGCGAAGGCCTGGAATGCATATTTCATAGTTAGAAATTTCATATATATAGGGACCGGCAGATGGCATAATGGACTTCCACGTAATTGACTGTGGTTCAAGTCCCGGACATGGTGGCTTGAAACTTACACTGGGTACATGTGTGAGCATGCCCAAAATTCCAGAGGAGAGTGGAGGAGAAGGGATGGCAGTGTGACCATCCTCCCTGGGAGGTGACTTCTCATTTTCTGTCTCTATCTCTCTGGTGAGTGTTCATGATCTATAGTGAAAATCTCTCTCTAAAATAAAATAAGAAATTTTCTCTCTATATATATACACACACATACATATGTGCATATATACATATATGTATATATTATATATCTGTGTCATATCTATCTATCTATCATCTATCTAGGTATCTAATTGCCAGGGGGTGAATGCACAGCCTGAGAGAGAGAGGGAGAAAGCATCTCCCAATGGGGCATGATCACAGCACTATCCCTTTCCTTCCATTTTTCTAATCCTTCAGGATGTGGGGCATGCATACACATATGCCCGGAGTGTTTTTCAAGCTGCCAGGGATGGAGTTTGAATCTTGGTCAGCCATGGCTCCCAAAGCACTGACTTAATCACTGATCTACAGGGCTGGCCTAGAAATTTCATATTTTAGTAGCTACTTAGACAGTCCTTCCTTGAAGCGAGGCTAATCCCTAAAAGTGGGCATGTTTCTGAGTGTGCACAGAGGTGCTCTCCCAGGGGGCTGGTCTGGGGCTTGCCTTCCTTCTCCAAGGAGTGCACTGTGCTCAGTGCCAGCAGGGCAGGCCTGGTCCTGGAAAGCTTGGTTGTCCTGGGTCGTTGGAAAAGTCATGATGTATTGTTCTGTTTCTCTATATGAAAATGCATCACGACTTTTCTGATGACTAAGTATTTGTTCCTATGGCTGCCAAGCATTACCCCAAAGGAGGCTGGATTACCCTCCTGGCTCCTCACATTCCATGAGAGCAGCTGACCAGGGGAGTGCTGGCTTTCCCAGACCACCCAGGATCTTTCCTAGTTGTGAGAAAATGGAGTTGAGACGGAATTTCTATGACTTTGTTGTCTAGATCCCGGCCTCTTCCTGCTGCCAGCCGCGCATGGTGAAGCCAGGACATGAGGACTGAGTTGGAAGAACCAGTCTCCAGTTGCTGGTTGGCACCGAGAGTTAGAACCCCTGCTTCCTCCACTGTGTGAGTGCACCCAGAGAGCTTCCGCGATGGGGCTAAAATTATAAGTACAGTTACACAGTAGGGCTAGTACTCCATAAGCACACCTAGCAGCAAAGGGAGGATTCTAAAGCCTTTTTGCTTCACTTCCTTAGTAACTGCTTCTAACCTTCTGGTCTTTTTACAGAAATCTATAGTCAAACCACCTACCGTAAAGGTACACACATATTATGGAAAACAGAAATGTGGGGGACTTTTTGCATGCAAATTTGTTCTTATTTATTCTTATTCATTTGTGTTCTCCATACTTTTCTTGTGATGCACTTATTTTATGTTTAAGACAGATCCTTGGTATTTGAAATATACAGTTAAAATCTAATTTCTGACATCTCATTTGTTTTGCTGTGGTCAGGCTTAAGCATCTTTAATGATATCACAGATAGATAAGATAGATAATATAGAAATTCCTAGTAAAACTCCTTTCCTACTCAGTGTCTCTTTAGAGTAGTATGCAAAGCACAGAAACCATACCACAAGTGTAGGTGTCGTCCTGCAGCCAGGAAGGCTCAGGCCCCAGAAGTCCCAGATGGCGAAGGCAGAGACAGTCACGTGCTTACCGGGGATTGGTGCAGAGGCGGTCCCTGTGAGACACGCCTCCTCCACAGGTCCTGGAGCAGGGGGACCAGGAGGACCAGTCCGACCAGTGGCCATGCGTGGGTTGGGGGCCTTCATCACCATATCTCACACACTGCCCTCCACGGCACCACTGGAGATGAAAGAAAAAGTTACATGATTCATGGAGAGATAGATAGGCTCACTTTGTTGTCACTATGATGTTGAGTTGGAGAAAATTCTGTAAAATGCACAGACATCAACGTTCCTACCCTCAAGTAGCAGCCAATAAAAATAAGTTTGATATTACTCATCTTTCTGTTCCAAACCTAGCATTATTTTATACATCCACACACAGAGGAGATGATAGAAAAATCATTAAGGACTGTTCCAGGAACATTCAGCCTGCTTGCTTACCTCCTATGCCCATGAACTCTGACCTTCCTGCAGACAAGGTAATTTCAGACCTGGTGTTCAGAACTGAGTCCCCACTAGGAGAGTTCAGCTGGAGGCTCTGTGTGGCTCAGCACCTTGTCATTTCTGGCTGGCACTCTGTGCTTTCACTGCAAAAAACCTGGTCCCAGAGCCTTGAGATTCTTAATTGCCCATCCATTAGAGGCCACATGACCTTACAAGCAGATGGAACGATCCACGTGGAACCCCACCTATCCTCTAAAGAGCTGGAGATGCTATCAGCTCCCCTTTTTCAAGAGAAATGCTCATCAATTTTAATTTACATTAAAATCCACGAGGTTCCTTCACTTCCATCGCATAATAATGCTGTGTGCTAAGAGTATTCAGTGGCAATGTTGGAGGTGTCGACTCCTTTCTGTCTTCCAGACTGGAGCCACTAGATATATACTGAGAGAAAAGGGCATTACTGCTGTAAGAGGAAAATGATACTTCAATTATTAGTTGATGCATTAGGGAAAAACATAGTTAGCCACTGGTATTTGACAACTATTGATAGACAAAAATGGTCATTTCAAATGGTTTGATTTAATATTACTTAAGAAGAGTTAAATTCAAAAACATAAGTGATTCTGAAGATGTAAGCCTCATTCATTCTATCTGTCAATTCTTCACTATCAGCAAAACGGGAATAAGAAAAAGTCCCTATCACACCACCACCTGCCTTCCACAGACAGCAGAAGCAAGCTGCACAGACCTGCTTCGCTCAGTGAGGATCACGCAGCTGGGAATAATGCCTGGTCTTCTGTCAAGCAGAAAAGCAAGGGGTGCTGACTTCTGGTACAGCACACATCTAAACCTGTAACTCGCACATGAATGCAAACCAGAACCAGCACTGAAAGGGAGTGACTGCATGACACTTGGAAGCAAGCCCCACCTTTGCACAGAGCAGCCAGGCATCCCTGGGCAGAACACCTCATTACTTCAGCCCACGGTCCAGCTGCATAATTTTCAGGCATCTATTCTATCTCAACTTGCTTGAGGGAAAAAGTTGTAGTTAAAATATGTGGGGAAATATTCCAATCAATATTTTGGTGACATTCTTCACAGAAATAGAAAAAAAATAATAAAATATTTCTGGAATCATAAAAGACTCCATGCCACCAAGGCAATACTGGGCAAAAAGAATAAAGTGGGAGACGTTGACTTCAAAATATATTACAAAGTGGTGATAATAAAAACATCATGGTACTAGCACAAAGTAGACACATAGACCAATGGAAGGGACTAGAGGATCCTGAAAATGAACTCTAAATCATATAGCCAATTGATTTTTGATAAAGGGTACGAGACAAAGCTGTGGAAAAAGAAAGTCTTTCCAGTAAATGGTGCTGGAGGAACTAAATAACTACCAACAGAAAAATGAAATTGGACCATTATCCCTCACCATGAACAAAATGAATCACCTCAAAATGGATGAAATATTTAAATGTAAAGCCTCAAACTATAAAACTACTGGTGGAAAACATGAGGGAAACTCTTGAAGACAATGGAGTAGACAAAGATTCCTTAAATAAGACTCCCCAAACAGAGGCAGTGATTCCAGAGATAAGTAGGATTACATCAAGCTAAAAAAGCATCTTTACTGCAAAAGAAACACCAATTAGAGTGAAAGACAACCCTCAGAATGGAAGAAAATATTCGCTATTTATTGTTCAGATGAGGGACTGATAACTAAAATTTATAGAAAACTCAAGCAGCTCACCTATAATAAAAACCAATTAAAAACTGGCAAATGAATTGAATAGACAACTCTCTAAGAAAGACTTATAAGTGGTCAAAAGGCATATGAAAAAATATTTAATGTCTCTTGTCATAATAGAAATGCAGATTGAAACCATAGTCAGATACCATTTAACCCCAGTTAGAATAGCTAGGATCAATAGGAAGAAAGAAAGAGAAAGAAAAAGAAAGAAAGAAAGAGAGGAAGAAAGAAGAAAGAAAGAGAGAAAAGATGACAAGTTCTGGAGAGGCTGTGGTGAAAAGAGCACACTCTTACACTGTTGGTGAGAATGTAAAGTAGTACAACCTCTGTGGAACACAATATGAAGGTTCCTCAAGAACCTACAAATGAAACTACCATACGACCCAGTAATCCCAGTCTTTAGTATATACCCAAAAGATAGGAAAACACTCAGAAAGACACTCGCACGCCCATGTTTATTGCAGCATTATTCATAATTGCTAAAACATGGAACTAAGTTCAGTGTCCAAAAGTTGATGACTTGATTGACTGAAAAACTGTGGCACTTACATACTATGAAATATTAATTACTAAGCCATAAGAAACAATAAGACTCTCTTTTTCAATTCAAAGTAGATGAATATAGAAGACTTAATGTTGAGAGGGAGCCAGACTTAGGAGGCTGCACACTGCATACCCCCACTCAGTATGTATCAAGTACCTGCACTCTATGGCAGAAATGGGAAGGTCTGAAGATAGGGTCATAGATGAGGTAAGTGTAGATTCCAGAGACTGTAAAGGAAGGGAGAGGGTGGTAGAGAGTGGGTGGTGGAGGGTAGGTGGGAGGGGCAAAAGGAATGAACATGTAACATAGAAAAGAATGTAAAATCCTCTGATGAAAAGAAAGGTTCTGTAATTTTTGCTTTATACAAATAATTTAAATAAAAAAAAGAAGTATCAGGGAAAATAATTTAAATATCAATGAATTTAATAGTGTTTAAAGGTAAAATAAAATGTAAAAAGAACCGAGTTTTGTGGTAAGTTTATTTCTTTCTCGTGTGTGTTTGTGTGTGTGTGAGAGAGAGAGATAGAGAAGGAGAGAGGAGAGAGGGAGAGAGGGGGGGGAGAGAGAGAGAGTGAGCTACTACCGCCCAAAACTCCCCAGCCTCCTAGCCAGCCAGGATCACAGGTGCCCGTGCGTGAGCCCAGTATGTTCAGGCCAACTCTGTATGGGCACTGGGGCTCCCATGTGGCTTCAGTGTTGTGCAGCCGTGCCCTGCTGCCTGTGCCATTGTGGTTGGCCCTGGTTAGTAATTTTTTAAATTTTTAGACAGGGTCTTGCTATGTGGCAGTCCTCCTTCCTCAGCTCCCTGAGTCATTGGGATTACAGGTCATGCCGTATGTCTAGCCTTTCAATGGACCCAGGAAACTAACGTGGCTCCCAGTCTGGGTTACTTCTAGGGGCCGAGAAGTACACATTACAGCTATATTACTCAGGAAAAAATAGTATATAAGCAGACAAAAAAAAAAAAAAGCAAAATGCCTAGAATGACCCCATGCCTTGTGTTGATAGCAACTCAAGAGGAACAGCAGAAAGGTTGCCAAGAAATAGGCATGGCTACAAAATGTCAGCTTAAGAATAAGTTGTAATCATTTCTGAGCAGAAGTTATAATTTTCTCCAGCTTGAAACTCAGGTGAATTACCTGATGACCTTTGACAATCAGAATTTCCACTCTGAAGTCCATCAGACCCGTTTTCTCTTTCAAGAGATTAAAAGCCTTTTCATTAATAATAAATAATATTTTTATTATTAATCCATGATATGGATTAATTGCCCTACTGCTGTCTGTAACACTCGAGGAAGAATTGAATTAAGTGAGGGCCTGCAGAATGCAGTGTATTAACGACAGGCCTGGGAAGAGCTTTGGAGGCCCTCTCAATGCACTTCACCTCATTCTTCATCGCCTCCGTCAGCACCGCAATGACTTAGCTGTGTCTCTTACCACTTTACATCCTTTTTTGTCTGTACTTACTGTCACATATGTTTAGAATGTGACCTGTTTATTTTGGAATTTAAACTTTACTGTAAAACTACTGGCTGAAAATATGAGAAAACTCTTGAAGACATTGGAGCAGGTAAAGATTCCTTAAATCAGACTTCTAAAGACGGGCAATAACCCCAATCGTAGACAAGCAGGACTACACCAATTCCATCAGACACACACAAAACAAAAATGGTTACAATGATAATTCAGGCCCAATGTGTCTCTATTTTCATCAATAGTCTTTCATATTCTGAAAAAAAATGATGAAATCATAGGTTAAATGAGAAAGATTCAAATATTATGCTGGAAGTGATGATTTATTTTGAAAGTTTTTAAAAAATGATTATTTAATGGTATGTATTTTCATTTTTAAATTTGCTATAGAGCACACCACCAGAGAGAGAGAGAGAGAGAGAGAGAGAGAGAGAGAGAAAGCGAGAAAGCAAACCACCATGTCCAGGACTAAAATTGTGGTTGACCATGTGGGAGTCTAGAACTCAACCATCACGCCACCTCCTGGCCCGTATTTCATAAGTTTTAATGACGAATTGTTGTTCTTTCTATTCAGCAGTGAGCTTGCTATCTTACATGTTTCTTTCCTTACTAAAGCTCTTTCTTTATTCATAGGAGCAACAGTTCAAAATGGCCTGCTCCAGGGTCTCCAGACGGATGCTCTGAGACTTTAACAGTGTTTAGAGCAATGGTGGATACTAGACACAGTGTGGGAGGAAGGTGGGCAGTTGAGGGGGGAGGGAGGGAATCAAGGGGAGGAAAAAGAAAAGGAAAACATTGAATAGGCACAAAAGCGTGAAGTTATGTGTTAAGGAGGGTGTGCATGGCACTATCTTTGCCTGGCCTAGTCGACAGTCTATTCTGGCTGGAAAGATTCATTTTGTATGCTGCAAAGACATACAGCGATGAAATGTAAGTAAAACAAGAAAAAAAACCAGCAGTACTTACTGGTGGTTAAATTGTGGTCAACAGTTTAATATTTGTCTCACTAATACACCGAGTTATCAACTACTGCTTGACTTGCTTGTTAACTCCAGAAGGCTCATCAAATACACAAGTGAGGAAAGGAGTCTATACCACCAATATAAAGCACACCTAGACATCTGACGCAGGTGTCGGTGTGCACAGGTACAGAGAAACACGGGCTTAAACATTACCAGTGTGAAGGGGAGGGCTGTGTGGGTGAGAGACTGACAGGTGCATGTGACTCTGTGGCTATCCTTGGCTCCTCACCAGGTCGCGCCCACACACAGTGCCTTCTGCTGCCGGCATAAATTTAGTCTCGCATTTCCTTCCAATCCGATGGCACCACAGGGCCTTACAGATGTCCTAAAGGGAGGAAAAAAGGTCATTGGGATTCACGCTGTCCACAAGGATTGATCAAATATCATCGAGAAGTTTAAGGGGAGAGAGCTGATGCACATTGGAAGCAGATGTCTACTTAGCACTAGACACATAACGTAAGCCCACATTCCAGGTTTGGTTCAGAATAATTCCATTTCTGAAATTGTATTTATTTGCATTGGCTCATTATAAATGTAACGCAACGCTTACCCCTTCATACCGTACAGAGTGCTCATAGGCAGGGTACATTGGGGTCTCTGCTTTTGGCCAGATGGCATTTAGAGACCAGAGACGTATGAGGGGTCTCCATAAAGCTCATGGAGATTGCATTAAAAAATAATGCATAGATTAAAAAATAATGCATAGATTAAAAAAATTTGCACCCAAATAAGCTTGTACTTTAATTCAATTTTCCATGAACTTTTGAACACTCTCCTATGAGGTTTCCGTCAAATCCATCAAAGCAGTGACCTCAGTGTCTATGACTCTCCAAAGAGACAACTGGACAGCTCTATTTTCTTCTTGGTATGAAGCTTGATAGAATACCCAGGATATGAATACAGCTCCCTCAAAACCTGAGTCCACAGACTCATTCGCCATGTCTGGGCGAATCAGAATGATAGACTAGGGGCCAGCAGGTGATGTGGTGGTTAAGGTGCTGGACTCCCACATGGCTCACTTTCTCTGTGTCTTTCTAGTGAGTACATGTGCCATACAGCAAAATACAATAATAATAACAAGAAATAAAATACATAATTCTTTAAAAAAATAAAACAGAATGAAAGACTTGAGACTGGCAGGGGGCAGCAGACCTGCACTTCAATGGTGCTGGTAGAGACCGGGGTGGATGAGATACAGGGACCTACACAGAACACAGATAAATACTGAGAAGAAGAACGCTGCCCTGATTCTGGCAGCTGGGAGATGGCCGCAGTGGTGTGGTAGAACTGGAGCTCCGAAATGGGTAGGCAGAGCTGGTGTGGCTTGGTCAGCGTCAGGGCAGAGCTGGGCAGGATCCTTGCTTCCTTACTGTGCACTGAGAGTGACAACATCCATGACCTGTGTGATCTGGGGCTCAATGAAATGGTTACAGGTGATGTGCCCAGCCTAGGGCCTGGCATCTAGTAGGCGTGAAACCACAGAAGTGCTGTCCATCTCCTTCCTCATGTCAAGGGCTTGAGGAGATCCCAGCATAGTCAGGTCTCAGCCCATGTTTGGTGCCACTTTGATCATTATCACCTTAGGGGACTAAGGTACTTACTCTTGGGTCACTTTCTGAGACTATCAAAATGACACAAGATAAATGGTGTGTGTGTATGTGTGTGTTTAAAGTTTATTTAATTCTTCTGTGAAAGGAAGGGAAATAGAGAGACAAGCACCTTCAATGGCGTCAATGCTGTGACCCCCCCTAGCTCCTCCAGTCAGCCACGATCATGGACAGAGCTTCCCTAAAGATCCAGCACCCCTGGAATAGTGTGTTACACTGAGCTGGCCCACGCTGCTTTAAAATGTTAAGTTTTAAAAAAGTTTTTATTTACCAGAAGTCATGTGTGTTTACTGAAGAGAGAGACAAACAGGGACAGAGCAGAGACAATGCAGCCCCCATGGGAGATGGTCATGCCACAATCCCTTCTCCATTTTTCCTTCCTTTGGGACTTTGGGCACACATGTACATGTGCCTAGTATGCTTCTCAAGCTGCCGACTCTGGGACTCAAACCATGGCGTCGGCCTTGTGGGACCGAGCCATTTTAACCACCAAGTCATGGCTGACATTATTTTAATACATTCATCAACTGTAGTGGACTGTGTGTGGTACCCAACCAGCTCTCAGTAAATGCTTTTGGAACATGTGCTAGTGTGTTCCTGTGCAGACCACTGATAGAATGGGCAGAAAAAATTAGTGTATAATGAAATTAATAACGATTAGTGAATTACAATCATAAAGAACGCCTAAAATGGGTTAAAACAGAAATACAAGATTCAGATTATCATTCAGAGTAATTTTGGAATATTGTTATATTTTAATTCCTGGGAACGTTTTGCAGAATAAAGAAGTGGATGAATACGATACAAAGCCACAGCTTTCGACTTTTCTAAGTTAAAGCTCTCACAGGAAGCACGTAGACTCCCTCATCTGCACCCTGGCAGGAGTGCTATCTGTATATTTTCAGCCACAGTCTGCAAGCTGCACAATTGCCACTTCCAGTCCTCAAGCAGGAGTAATCCATAGGCGTGGAGGCATCCTGAAACATCCTATCATACGATGCATGCTACTGTTTTCCACCATCAAAGCACTTGAGACCTTCTGTCTGTAGATATGATTGTGCTATGTAAGGTAAACATAACCCTCCATCCTAGACAAACCAATAACATCTCTAGTATCTTAAAGAATTAAGATACTAGTTAGTATGTTAAAGAATTAAGATACTAGTTGTAAAATAAAATTTAAACAACTAAAAAGCCAATCATGAGTTGTTTTCTCTCATTTTCCATCATACTGTGACTTAACTGCTAACTTCTGAGTATGAAGTTCAATGACTGTGTAAAGCACTTTGACCATTGTATGCGTACTGAAACTTCAGAGGCCTCTTGGAACAAAGATCCTATTTAATCATAGCTCCAGGGTTCTGGGAATTGGAATGCAAGACTTGGGGGAGTTGAGGGAGCTACCAATTAACAACCATCCCCGGGATACTGAGGTGATCAAGCTTCAAAGTAATTTTGGGCAGGGTCAGGCCACTAAACAATGTTGACAAAGCAGAATTGGTACTTAATAAAGACACAATGTATGTAATCACTGGGGCTTAACTCAGGCAGAACA
Source organism: Tupaia belangeri chinensis (assembly GCF_000334495.1). NCBI lineage: Eukaryota > Metazoa > Chordata > Mammalia > Scandentia > Tupaiidae > Tupaia > Tupaia belangeri. The sequence goes on along the minus strand of NW_006206241.1, from coordinate 2,843,234 downwards.
GAGCTGAAACCTAGGCACTTGTCAGTAAACCTGGTCTTTATCTTTGCAGCTAAGAAATACCGTCTTCGATGAAGGTTCTGTTTCACTACTCTGCCCCATAATTTGAGTTATGTTCCAAAGGCCAATTTTAGTAACACTGACTTGGTTAAGTTTAACGTCAAAATATAACAGCCCAAACAAACCAGCCTTTTAGAAGACAGGCTGGCAATGTACGGTGGGATTTCAGTACTGGGGACCATCTAAGACAGACAGGGAATATTAGCGTGCAGTTACAGAGGTGATCACATAATGCACACAGTGATTTATTTTTCAAGCAATGGCACGTTTTGTCCCCAAGTCCGATGATCACTATGCACAGTGAACAGAAGGTCGTTATCATATACATGTGTGAATTTATACACAAGTATATAAGCATACATACAATTATAAACACAGAATGAGATTTTCCTCAACAATAGACTGCATATGGGACAGTGGTCCCATACAATCACCAGATAGGCCAGGAGAGCAGAGGGCTACATCAGGAAGGTTTGTGTGCGTGCACTCTCCGAAGGTCACACAACGGTGAAATCGCCTGACGACTTCGTTCTCAGACTGCCTTCCCATCCTGAGTGGTGCATTGCTGTATGTAAATTGCAAATACACCAATCTAGACCACAGGTCAAGCTATCGAATACATTTTAATAAATTCCAAAGCATACGTAGAGTATATCCCCTGAACAAGATTGAACTAAATAAGAAATCAAGATTAAGAAGGTATCTAGACACTCACTATTTCAAAATTAAATATACACAGGTTAAAGAAGAAATCACTAGTTAAATGAGAAATTATTTTGCGCTTAAAAATACTAAAAGCCCAACATGTAAAAATCTTCAGAATACAGCTATTATGGTACTTGGAAATTAATAGCTTTAACATAGCTGAATGACTATGTTAAAAAAAACCAACAACAACAGGATTTAATGAAATACCAAAGATTTCAACAACAACAAAGGCAAATATTTATGTATTTGAAAGGATTAATTGATCTGACAAACTAGCTATATTGATCAGGAAAAAGTATCAAAAACACATTAACATTATAAAAATCAAAATGGGGAGATGTAGTTACAGATCAGAAGATAAATAAAAGAATAAATTGCACTATTACAACTAACTTTTTTGGAAAATATCAACAACACAGGTAAAACAGAAAAATGTATTGAAAAAAATCTCATTCCTTGTGTCATTTTTGTTGATACTAGTACTTTTTCTAGTGAATTTGCTCAGTTTAAATAGGAGTTTCTTCTGAATAATACCAAGTCTGTTTCTATAGCTGCAATTTGTCATTACAGAAGTCGTCTCACAAGCAGAACTCGCTGGTTTATCTCCTCGGAAGTTTAGAGAAACAATATCAATCTTTCACAAACTTTAAGAAAACAGGAAAGTAGGGAAGTCTCAACCCACTTTATGAAGCCAGCATAACTGATTTCAATTCTTGAAAATAAATTATAGGAGATCAAGATTTGTTAATAATATCATTCAAGAACACATACATAAAAATCCTGAATAAAATATTCTCAAATCGAATTAGCAAAATTTAAAAATGAGTAATAGGTTACGACCAAGGGGAGTTATCCCAGAAACACAGTTTGGTATAACAACCAAAACCAGTAGGGAAAAAAAAAGCCAAGCAATATAATTTGCCACATTAACAGAATAATGGAGAAAACAATGCATCCATAGACATACACAATTTTGTGATAAAGTCTCTTGACAAACTAGGATTGGAAAGAAAATTTCTCAGTTTAATAAAAAGGTTCTATGTAAAACCAATAGCTAACATCATACTTAATGGTGAAATATTACTTCACTTTTAATACGTAGAACAACCTTGTTCTGAAGTTAAGGAATAGGCACCCCTTAGCTATGATGCTTACTTAATGGGATGGGAAGGGTTAAGTGAAAAGGGGCACAGCGAACTTCTGGCTTTCATGGGAATAAGCTGTTTCATATTGGGATGCTGGGTACTACAGGAACACATATGCTAAAATTTAAATAGCACACTTAAAATGAGTGCATTTCACTGCACACGAACCTATCCCCAATGATAGAAAGACACTCTAGATTTAAGTTATTGTTTCCCAGTGGGACGAGGCTGTATGAATGACGCACTGCATGGTCACAAGATAAGCTGATGTGGAGCTAGAAGTACGACCTAGAAAAATTCCATTTTTGAAAGAAAGAATTGGTCTTATGCCCCCACCGTTTTTTAAAGCAAACAGAGGAATAATACTTAAAAAATATATGTTTATGAATTCACATTTCCTGTTCCCAGAACAGGCGACATTGGCAATGGTTATTGCTCTCATCCGAGCTGAGCCACTAAGAGCCAGTTCTGGCATGGCGTAGTAATTGATCTTCGAAGGCGTTTTAGTCGAGTTTAGAAGAAAGAAGATTTTCATGTTAGATTTAAGTTGAGAGTATTCCCAGTACATTCTGAAATGTTTGGAGGCTTCTGGAAGACCATATTTTTTGGTCTATTTTCCACTTGATTTCATTATAAACTAGAATAAAATAAACCTTAAAAAATAGTTACTTTCATTTAATTTATGGGTCGCTTTTCATGTGGGTCAACAGAATGAATTCCTAAATCTCTGGGTTTTTTTCTGTCTCCAAGAGCATGTATCTCTGCGTTATATGAGTTCATATTAGGAAACCACTCTGTGGTGTCCCTAGGGTTGGAAGAGCAGATATTACCTTCTATGAGACTCTGTAACTATTTTATTTGGGGAATTTAACAGTCAGAAGTCCTAGATGGACTGCTGCTTTATAGTAAATTATACTTATATGTGGAGGGGCAGGGGGAAGAAAGGACATTGCTTCCTTAATACCCTTTGAAAATATGCAGAGTATTAGTTCGCCAGCTTACACCGACTAAATGTTATTACTGAGCTCCCACATGATAAATTAGAAAGAAAGATCTGACCTAACAGGCCGAGTCAGTTCTCAAATGAAAACCGATATCCACAACAGTATCCACCGTCATTTTCTTTGCCAGTAAAACATGTGTTTCCTGTTATACGGGACCAGCCCCAACATACAGGCTTTGACATTTGGTAGGTACCCAATAAATGCAGAACATATAGTAACACGAAATAGAACAGTTTTATGAATCATATTGCACTGAGCATTTGCCAATAATCACTTGCCTTCTTAAAGTCCAGCATGCACAGCTTGGCTTTCTCTCCAAATTGCCACTTGCACTGTGTGTTTGCGTCGTATAATTCTCCTGGCAGCTTCTCAGGATACTTGTATTCTTTCACAGGCTTTGGCTGATCAGCAAGGCATATCGCCTGAGCAGTGCTGAAAGAAGAGATGGGCCTCCGAGTGACTGCCAAAGCGTTACCGAAGGATGTACAATTAGGCCTGGTTTTTCCTCATGCAATTTTATAACCTATCCTATACGGAGTGAGAGAAAATTTTTCTCCTGTGGCTCAATATAATATTTATCTTAATTACATTTAAATACGGGGGTCCTCATTTTCAAACTTGTTCAAAACATACTTTTACCTTTTCCAGAGAGAATTTTTTTCTTCAAACTTATCATGAGAAAAAGTGAAATTGAATAATTACAACCGGATGGGTTTAATGAAAGAAGCTGCTAGTACAGACGCCTTGTATGCATGCTTCTTGCCAGAGACAGCCAGAAGATGGAAACGGGCATTGTAAAAGTAAGAGCACAGTTCGTCTATTTTAAAAGCTGGAAACGTACTTCTTTCCTTGCTTTTTTCTTCTTTTTTAAAAAAATGTTTTCTCTTTCTTCTTTTTTCTTTTTTTCTTTTTTTAGTTTTTTTTTTTGCCATAGGATGTGCATGGTTACCGGAGAGAGACAAGAGTGAAACTGTGAGAAGGAAAGTGAGAAATCACCCCTTAGAGGGGACGGCCATTCCACAGACCCTTTTCATCCTTTCTCCTCTTAAGATTGGGCACACATGAACACACACCTGGCATGGTTTTCAAGCACCAGGTATGGGACTTGAATCATAGTTGGCCATGTAGGAGTCCAGCTGCCTTAACGACCATGACATCTGCTGGCCTTCCTTTTTCTTCCTTTTCCTTTTAATTCTTTATTTTTTTCTTCCTAGGCTAGTGGATATCTGTACAATACCACACAGTAATCTATTATACCAATGTGATAAAAAAGAGGAGACACATACTGTATCTTTATAGATGAAGAAAAAAATTATTTGACAAAATTTAATACCCTTTCACGATTAAAAAAAAAAAAAACCTCCCAGAAAAGTAGGAAAAGGTAACTTCCTTGTCATGATAAAGAGCATCTACATAAACTCTACAGCTGAAATTATTCTCAATGGTGAGAAACTTGAAGCTTTCTTATTAAGGTCAGGAACAAAGCAAGGATGTCCCTTCTCAACACATACTGGCAATCTTAGCTAATGCAATATGACAAGAAAAGCAAATGAAAGGTACCAATTGGGAAAGAAGAAATGAAACTTTGTTCACAGATGTTTATATAGAAAATCCAAAAGAATGAACCAGAAAATTCTTGGAACTAAAAGATTATAACGAAGTTTTAGGATAAAAGGTAAATATACAGAATTGCTTCCATATATACCAATATTGAACACATGGGATTTATTTCAAATTAAAAATAAAATACCATGAGGGCCAGCATGTGGCATAGTGGTTAAGGCACTGGAGTCTTTCATGGCAGATCATGGTTCAAGTACCAGACCCAGTGGCTTGAAACTCACACCAGATGTGTGTGCATGTGTGCCCCAAATCTCAAGAGGAGAATGGAGGCATGGCCATCCCTCCTGGGGGTATGTGTGATTTCTTGCTTTCTGTCTTTCCATCTCTGTCTGTCTGTCCAGTGAGCACACATGTGCTATAGCAAAAATCTCTCAAAAAATAAAAGAGAAAGAAAATACCATTTACTTTAGCACCCCCCCCCATATACATAGGCATAAATCAAGCAAAAAATGTAAAAAAGCTATATGAGAAAAACTACAAAACTCTGATGCAAGGCATTTTAAAAAACACTAAATAGCAGATGACATAATGATTATGTCGCCAGACTCCCATGTAGTCAACTGTGGTTCTGGACCCAGAGGATTAAAAAGTCATGCCAGGAGCATGTGCATACATGCTCAAAAATCTCAAGAGGAGAGTGGAGGGGAAGGGACTGTAGTGTGGCCATCCCCCTGGGGGGGAGTGATTTTTCACTTTCTCTCTATCTCTCCAGCAAGCACATGTGCCTTATAGCAAAACAACAAAACAAAACAAAACAAAACAAAACAAAACAAAACAAAAACTCACAGCAGGAGCATGTGTAATAGTGACCCAAATCCTGAGAGATTAATGGAGGAGAAGGGATTGTGATGTGGCCATCTACCCTGAGGGGTGATTTCTTGCTTTCTGTCTCTCTGTTTCTCTGGTGAGCACACACAACCTATAGCAAAAATCTCTCTCTTAAAAAAGAAAAAAGACTAAATAAATGGAGAGAGATTCTGTGTTTATGGTGAGGAAGACTCAGTATTGTCAAAATGTCAGTTCTTTCCAACTTGAGCTATAAATTGAATGCAATCACAGTTAAAATTCCAACAAGTAACATTGTATCTATAGGCAAACTGATTGTAATTTTCATAGGGAAAAGCAAAAGATATAGCAGAGCAAACACAATATTGAAGGAAAAGAACGAAATGAGAAGGCTGGCTCTACCAACTATACCTGTGAAGGAACAGTAAACAAGACAGGTGGTACAGAGAAAGAACAAACAGGCCCGGCTTCAACAACACGCATTGGCTGATGCTAATAAATGGCAAACTGATGCTACATGTGAGGCCAGGGTTTGATTTCTAGCCCACCCAAAAACCCAGGTGTGATGACATGCCCCTTTAGTTTTGGTTACTCAGTAAGATTGTGACATGGTGAGGCCTTGCTCCCACTCCGCACCCCCCGAAAAAAAAAGAGAGATCATTAGTGGAACTGAATAAAGAGCTTGGAAATAAATATTTACAAAGTCAATGATTTTTGGAGCAAAGGTAATGGACTATAGGAAAAAGAGCCTTTTGAACACTAATGTCAGAATAACTAGTTATCTAGATGCAATAAAATGAACCTAAACCCAGGCCTTATACCCTTCATAAAAAGTAACTCAGAATGGATCATAGGTCTAAATTGTAAAATGCAAAATTATAAAACCCCTAAAAAATAACAATGGAGAAAATCTTGGTGATGTGGGTATGGTGATGACTTTTAGATACAACACACCAAAGGTGCAATATATGAAATAAATAATTGATAAGCTTGAGTTGATTAAAATTAAAAAATTCTGCTCTGTGAAAGACACTGTCAAGAAAATGAAAACAAGCCACAGATTGGGAAAATATTTTCAAAAGACATATCTGATCAATTATTGTTATCTCATAATATACAAATACATCAAATTCAACAATAAAAAACAAACAACCTAGGACAAGCATTTGGCAGAATGGCTATGTCACTGGATTTCCAAGTAGTCGACTGTGGTTTGAGTCCTGGACCCTGTGGCTTAAACACATGCTGGGCACGTGTGCATGTGTGCCCAAGACCCCAAGAGGAGAATGGAGGAGAAGGGACTGCAGCGTGGCCATCCCCCCTAGAGGGGTGATTTCTCGATTTCCGTCTCTCTGTCTCTCTCTGTCTTTCTGGCAAGTGCACGCACCCTATAGCAAAAGCCTCTCAAAAAATAAAAAATCTAACAAAACTTAGCAAAAGATCTAACAGGCCAATTACCAAAGAATATGCAGGTGGCAAATGAAAATGTAAAATCATTTGTGCATTATGTGCAAAATCATGCTTAATATTATATGTTATTAAGAAATTGAACATTCAAATGACAACGAGACACCGCTGCACATGTCCTGGAATCACTGAAACCCGAAACCCTGACGACATGAAATGCTGACAAGTATGCAAAGCAATCAGAGTTCTTATCACATTGCTAATGGATATGCAGAATGGTGCGACCACTAATGGTGTGGGCACAAGAATGAACACTATTACAGACATTTTAGAAATACTCTACCACAATACTCCTATAGACAAAATAAATGTTGATGCTATTATATGCCATACACAAAAATCAAATGGCCTACTTGTGATAAGACAATAAAGCTTGTAAAAAGTCATATGAAAGAATGTTTTGGAATAAGGATAATTTTTCTTTTTCCTAGCAGACCACAAAACAAATACCAATCTAAGGGGAAAATATGGACAATTCAGACATAATTTAAAAAAATAAAAGATTCTGTTTATCAAAAGTCACTATTAAAATTATAAGTGCCAACTCATAGAGAAGATATGATATTATAATACATGTTTATACTATATGTAAGTTCCATAATGGGCACAGTGTTCAGAATATATAAAGTATTCAGAATGTATAAAGTATATCAAGAAATAAGAAAAAGACGGTTTTATTTTAAAAAAAATGGACAAGATTTGAACAAGCACCTCATTAAAGAGGTAATATATTAGGCTGTCAGGAAAGTCATGAGTATTTTTCGATGCAAAAATGTGTCCTGACTTTCTGGATAACCCAATAAAATAGTAATTAAACATATAAGAGAGTACTCAATCTCATTTATTACTACTCTGAAATGTCACTACACATCCACCACTAGTGGATAAAATGAAAAAGACCAATAAAACCAAGTGTTGGCAAGTATTGGAGTCATTTTTATGTTTATAATTGCTTTAAGAAGAGTAACTTTGCACAGCCACTTAGGAAAACCACTTGACAATAACTACTGAAACTGTACATACATATTTATGACTCTGAAATTCCACTGCTACGCATACTCAAAGATGTATGTATGAACCAAGTTACTTGTAATAACTACACCTTGGACACACAAATGTCAATCTCCAGTGGGTAAGTGAACCGCAGTGTACTCAGAAAGGCAGGTATGTGAGTGCAGCGAAGAAGCACCTCATAACCACACAATAGGACATAACTCATGACTCCATGCATACAAAGTTCGAAAACGGGCAAAATTGTCTCCCGTGCCATATGCCAAGGCAGTGTGTGTCTTCTGGAGAAGAGATAATGGAGATAGGAAGAAGAGATCTCCTGCATTCTGTGTCTTGATCTGGGGAGGCGTTATACTGCTATGCGCTCTATTTAAAGACCCATTGAGTTGCACCCTTACAGTTTTGTACTTTTCTTTATATATATTGTAGCACGATAGAAGTAATGTGGGGCTGGCAGGTGGTATGCTGGTTAAGGTGCTGGACACCTTCATGGCCAACCATGGTTCAAGTCCTGGACTTGGAAGCTTGCTTCCTCACTTTCCTGCTCTCTCTGGTCAAACTAAAATAATAACAATGATAAATAAAATTAAATAAAAAAATTAAAAATAATATTAACAAAAAATTAAGGCAAGTATCAAAAGTACTACAGCCACATTTCAGAACCCTTTTCCCATTCTAATTGATGAGCCACAAAATGTCAAAGGACTTGAGAGAGCTTTTAGTTGCAGCCTTTCATTTTCCAAATAAGGAAACTAGGGCCCTCACAAAAGAACACATATGTGCCAAGGCTGAGACCTTATCAGCCATGTTTGATAAAGGCTCTACACATATGCAAGCACTAATCCCCCCCGCTTTTCCTTCCACTTTGTAGCAGTGCCCAATCCCCAATTGGATAGTCATGTGGGCACAGTAAGCACTTCAGCTAGCCATGACTTGATTGTTTTCTTAAGATGAATGTGATACAGCAGAGCAAGAACTGAATTAAAGAGCATCATTTTCACGTGTGTAAAAACATGCTTAATGGGGCCTCAGGTCAAATCACATTTTCTCATCACCAGGTGTAGCAGGAGGTACAGCAGGGACCCACACACCCCTCAGATTCCAGTCACCCTTGACAGTCACCTTCCTTGTGTATTGATGTATGATTCAAAAGGGAGACACAGTCCCTGATCTGTAGGACAATCGAATTTTTACAAAGTAAATTAATGGTGGGACCAGCAGTTAGCATAATGGCTATATCGCTGGACTCCCACGTAGTCGACTGTGGTTCACGTCCCAGACCCGGTGGCTTAAAACTCACGCCGGGCACATGTGCGTGCATGCCCAAGATCCCGAGAGGAGAATGGAGGAGAAGGGATTGCAGCATGGCCATCCCCCCCTGGGGAGTGATTTCTTGCTTTCTGTCTCTCTGTCTCTCTCTGTCTGTCTGGTGAGCACACGTGCCCTATAGCAAAAAAAAAAAAAAACTCTCCAAAAAAAGAAAAAAAAAGTAAATTAATGGTGAGTCTGCACTGTCATTAACTTTAAAGTAATATGCTAAATTTTGCCTAATTCGTAGGTCTCCCAAATGTAGACATGAGTAACTGTGATGAGGTTTGTTTCCCTTCACAGGAAATGACACATGACTTTATTGACTATGTTGATGAATTTCCTCTAAACAAGTATCTGTCCTTCACGGCTCTACTAAACAGAAAAGAATTGTGCTGACAACTTCAGGCCAGTTGAAATCCTCTATACATTTTTGCCTGTGTATTCTGTAATTTCTGCTAATAATGAACCACAGATTCATCTTTAAACGTTAGCAATTTATCCTTACTCATTGCTGGGACTGTAGCCAAATAGCCATCTAATTGGTGGGGAATATAATAACATTTTGATTCCTTGAAAATCTGAAAGCCAGAAAACTTGTCAAAGAAGCCAGTTTCATATTCATTAAACAGTGAAAAATTAGTGTTTAACGCATTGTAGAAGTATCCAATTTGCAACTGGTTTTCAAGTAAAAAAACCTTAATAGTGAATTTGACAAAAAGAAATTTTTTTAGAAAATGTGATCTTTTGAGATAACAAATTTGTGAACATGTAAAACTTCACATATTTATTTATAATGATATGGTCTAAGTAAATTATAATAAAGTACCTGAAAAAGAGTTTACTACTGAATTGCTGCATGAAGGTTTTACTGATGAGTACAAAGCAAATGAGCCTTCTTCAATATACATTTTAGCTGTTCCATTAGCCTAGAAAAGTAGATTTTAATCCCAAAAAACTTAATAATCATTTTTAGTTTCATAATCTAATTTGGATATTATAGCACATATTCAAGGTACTCAAAATAATCCTCTGTAGGCATGTAACTGTTTTTCTTTCCATGAGATCTCCTGTATTTCTTGGCAGTTTCAAAGATTTTTCTGGAAAATTCCATGATGGTGAACCTTACTACACACTCAACTTCGCATCCCCTTCTTCTCTCAGGTGTTAGTGCACTTTTCAAAATGTTAAAAATGCTTACATAGCTTCCTCATAAGTATTAAGTTGAGAAAGACATTAAATTTTTTTTTTGGAGAGGTTTTTGCTATAGGGCATGTGCATTTGCCAGACAGACAGACAGAGACAGAGAGACAGAAGCAAGAAATCACCCCCCACGGGGGATGGCCATGCCACAATCCCTTCTCCTCCATTCTCCTCTTGGGATCTCGGGCATGCACGCACATGCGCCCGGTGTGAGTTTAAGCCACCGGGTCCGGGACTCGAACCACGGTCGACAACGTGGGAGTCCAGCGACATAGCCATTACGCTAACTGCTGGTCCCGAAAGACATTAAATTTTTAAAAATCTATAAAATTATAGAAAAGATCTGGGATATAGGAAACTCCCAAATTTTCTTGTCAATATAAATAAGAGCATCGTGAGCCTAAAATAAATGCTTTTCATTAATTCTTTACATAAATACACACAAAAAAAATGAACAGCTGAAAGAAAGAGGTAAAAGCAACACTAACGGTTCCCGATATGACCCCATGAGAATGCCATCTACAGAGCAGCAAATGTTAGGTGTACCTCAATGTGTCATGTCAGGTGTAGAATAAGATTAACATTGCCTTGTTTGGCAACAGAACTGAAAAATCATCTGGTGTGTATTCTCAGAATACAGATTTCTATTATCAGGATGTAGCTATTGTCTACAATTCTCACTCCTCCTAGGTGGCATAAAATATGAAGAACAGTCATTATTTCTAGGTGGTAAGATAACCCGACTGAGGTCTTGGAGTAAGAATATGAGGAAGGGCCAAGTTGAAGGCATGGTATCCCTAATGGCTGATGATCAAGACACTGGCTCAGAAGACAGGCTTCAAGGTCTTCTAGACAACTGAAGGAGGAGGCATCAATGGAAGTTAACAGTCCATTACTCACTGCTACACAGGGGCCCTGGAGCAGCAGTCCATCACATAACTAATGGAGAATAAAGCCAGCAGAAATACCATGTTCATGCTTAAGTAATCCTTAAATATACAAGGTGAATTTATTTGTGCAAGATCAAAACCAGAAAGAAATAGACCTCCACTGAAAAACAATAAAGAGAGAAAGAAAACAAAGCAAAAAGCCAACTAAGGAGCTCTGTGAAATAAGTTTGACAGGCCCCTGGTTTAGCACTTGGCATAATAGGGAAGGGATACTTTGTTTCTCACTCTGAGCTTGAAGAAACTGGTTCTTAATTTTTATTGCAAAAACATTTACATTGAAAAGACCTGGAAGACAGATATCTGGCTTGATAACCTGAAGACTCTTTGGGTGCTGCCAATCTATCTTTCTTCCATCAACTCTAGTTACACCAGTGCAAGTCATGAGCCATGGTGCTGCTTGTCTATTTTCTCCACCTGTTTGTTTGCCTGATGTTGTGACAAAACCAAGAAAAGTAAAAAGCACGTGCTCTGGGTGCCTATGTGAATTGGCCCAGGATGAAGTCATTCTCATGTTAGGTCAAAAGACAGGTAGACTGGGGGAAAATAGACATAGGAGGTCATATGTGTGTACATCAGGTATACGTGAAGAAGGGTACCTATGTGCTGGCTTTATTATTCATTAGTTATGTGATGGACTGCTGCTCCAGGGCCCCTGTGTAGCAGTGAGTAATGGACTGTTAACTTCCATTGATGCCTCCTCCTTCAGTTGTCTAGAAGACCTTGAAGCCTGTCTTCTGAGCCAGTGTCTTGATCATCAGCCATTAGGGACATCATAAATATGTAATACATGTTATAATGCAAATATGTAATATGAAGTATTAGGGAAACATAAAATATATTTATAAAATATATAGAATTTTGTAAATGTATATATTAATATAAAATATATTTATAAACACATCTACATACTTTTATTTCTTGAAATAATTCTCTGCTTGTAAAAGCTTTACTTTCCTTATCCATTCACCCATCAGTGGACATTCAAGTTGTTTCTAAATATTTGCTTTTGTGAATAATGTTGCAATGAACATAGGAGCACCCATCTGTCTTTGAGATCTTGATATCAGTTATTTTGGATATACACTAGGAAATAAGATTTCTTGATCATATGGCAGTCCTACTTTTAAATTTCAAGATTAATTTATACTCCCACCAACGATCTACAAGTGTTCCTTTTTTGCCACATCATTTTTTTTTTTTTGGAGAGGTTTTTGCTATAGGGCGCGTGCGTCTGCCAGACAGAGAGAGACAGAGAGAGAAGCGAGAAATCACCCCCAAGGGGAGGATGGCCACGCCACAATCCCTTCTCCTCCATTCTCCTCTTGGGATCTTGGGCACACACACACACGCGCCCAGTGTGAGTTTAAGCCACCGGATCTGGGACTCAAACTGCAGTTGGCTACATGGGAATTCAGCGACATAGCCATTATGCTAACTGCTGGTCCCCTTTTTTTGGCCACATCTTGACAACACTTGTTACCTTTGATCATTTCAATACTAGCTATCCTAACAGGTTTGAGGGTTTGAGGTAATATCTCTTGGAGGTTTTGATTTGTATTTTCCTAATGATTAGTGATATTAAGAACTTTTTTCATAAACTTATTGGCCATTTGCATATATTCTTTGGAGAACTGTCTCTCTACGTCCTTTTTATATTTTTAATTGAGTTTTATTTTATTTTATTTTATATTTTGCTATTGAGTTGAGGTATTCTTTATATATCTTGGATATTAACCCCTTGTCAGGTAAATAGTCTGTAAATATTTTTCCCATTCCATAGGTTGCCATTTCATTCTGTTGATTGTTTCTCTTGTTGTGTAAAAGCTTTTTAGTTTGACATAGTCTCACTTGTCTCTCTCTATATATACAAGTGTCAACAAAAGAAAAAATTGTGTGGTATATATATATATATATATATATATTCTTCAGTCTTTATAAAGAAGGTACTCTTGATGCAATGGTAACACAAATAAACATGAAGAACATTTTGCTAAGGGAAATAAGTCAGTCATCGGACAAATATTCATGATTCCACTTACATGAGATAACTAAAATAATCAAAGTTGGGACCAGCAGTTGGAGTAATGGCTATGTCACTGGACTCCCATGTAGTCAACTGCAGTTCGAGTCCTGGACCCAGTGGCTTAAACTCATGCCGGGCGTGTGTGTGTGCGTGTACAAAATCCCTAGAGGTGAATGGAGGAGAAAAGATTGCTGCATTGCCATCCCCCCTGGAGGGTGATTTCAAGCTTTCTGTCTCTGTCTCTCTCTGTCTTTCTGGTGAGCACAAATGCCCTATAGCAAAATCTTCTCCAAAATAAAAGAGAGTGAAAGAAAAAAAATAATCAAACTTATGAAAGCAGAGAGTAGAATGCTGGTTGCTAGGTGCTTTGGGTGGGGCAGAGGAAATAGAAAGTTGTTATTCTATGGGTATAGTTTCTGTTATGCAAGATAAATTAATTTTGAAGATCCTCTATGCAGCATAATGCCTATGGTTAATAAAACTATATTTCAAAATTTTTTCAAATTTAAAATTTTTTTAAAAATTTAAAGAGAGTAGATGGCATGTTTACCATAAAACAACCCCTATCACAAAGGGGCAGGAGGAAACTTTTGGAGGTGGTAGATCAGCTTATTTTTTTCATTGTGGTAATTGCTTTATGGGTGTATGTATATGTCCAAACTCCTAAAATTGTATACTTAAAAAATGTGCAGGCTTTTTGTATATCCATTTCACTTCAGTAACACTGTTATGGAAACCAAAAACGTCTGTCACTGAAGCACACTAGTTAAGCCCTGTGCATTGGGAGCTGGAAACTACATGGTCATTTACAGTTTGAATCTCAGTTCTGGTGGCAGGAAAAATATGCCATGTGCACGTACGTACATGCCTGAAATCCTGATGGGATGGAAAAATGCTTGCACTGTGACCACGCCCCATTGGCGGCCACTTTCTCTTTCAGTCTGGCAAGTGCACATGCCCTCTGACAAAATAATAAAAAAAAATAAGCTGAAAAGCTTTTCTTTTCTTGAAATATTGCTATTTGTCCTAATTTCTATTAATAGAAACATTAATTTCCTTTAGTTTCAAGAAAGATTCTAGCCAAATTTCAGCTTCAATTTTACAACTAGGCAATTATTTAGGACGTATATACTGTGTGTGTCCTTTTTTCTAGCCTGCAGTTTTTAAACTTTCATTTACTTTTCCTTCTCATCTAACTTCCAATTTAACATGATTTTTTATAAAATTTGCTCCAGATTCTTAAGATTGAATATTTTTCTTTGTTAATATTTCCCCAAAATATATAAAGATGAAAGTGATTATCTCTATACTTTCCCTCCCATTGTGAATGAATTTCATTAACAACTAAATACAGCAGCCCATTTCTCCTTATTATTTGTTAATGTTAGTGTATTTTGAAAATAAAAAGCACATTCATTGTGTCTGTTCTACTAGAATCGTTAACTATTGTGAGTTTCTTAAAGGAAAAACACAATTCTTCAACCAAAGTCCAAGGTAGTGATACTTACTGTCTTACATCTTTTGAATTTGAAAAACTTTAATGTATGACATTGTTAATAATAGGCATTACGGGACCAGCAGTTAACGTAACAGCTATGTCGCTGAACTCCCGTGTAGTTGACCGTGGTTTGAGTCCCGGACCCAGTGGCTTAAATTCACGCCAGGCGTGTGTGCGTGCATGTCCAAGATCCCGAGAGCACAATGGAGGAGAAGGGATTATGGTGTGGGGTAATTTCTCACTTTCTGTCTCTCTGTCTCTCTCTGTCTTTCTGGTGAGCACATGTGCCCTATAGCAAAAACCTCTCCAAAAAGAAAAAGAAAGAAAGAAAAATAATAGTATAAAATTATGTTGCATAGTAGGTCTTTAAAACTACTTCATCTCACATAACTGAAACTATACCCACTGGCCAGCAACTCCCCACTTCCCCTGCCCCACCCTAAGCACCTGGCAGGCACTATTCGACTCTCTGCTTCTATGAGCTTGATTATTTTAGATGCTCATGGAAGCACAACTATGAGTATGTGTCCTGTGACTGGCTTATTTCCCTTAAAGTTTGCCAAAATATGGATACATTTCTGTCTATTGAATGTACATGTCCTCTATCCTGAATAAGAGTAAGTTTCCCTCCTAGAGCTAAAGGAATACGAATGTTTCCTAGTAGCAAAGGTGAAAATAGGTGTGTCTTCCATGAGGAGTAAAAATGTCAAATTCCAGCCAAGCGCTGCCACTCAGTCCCAGAGCCTGGGTTCAGAGGGAGGAAAGCAGTGTTGAAGCATCTCTGGGTCCAGACAGGGTCTCTACTCGCGTGCTCATGAATGTAGGTTCTGTGTAGACCCTGCCCGCACTGTCTCCCACAGAGTAGTCATCTTTAAGAAATGAAAGCACTTCCTTAGCAGACTCTCACTCATCTGTTTAACATTTGAACCAAGTGACTTTGTTAAGTACCTAAAATTTAAAAAATAAAAGCTATGACTGCAACCAAATTGCGTTTCCTCTGCTAATTAAACCCATTGTCCTTGGGATTAGTAGGGAGAGGTCAGTTGTAGGGTACAGAATATTGGGGTTCTACTTAATTTTTCTATCACCTAGCTGGCCCCTGCTAATTTCAGTTATGTAATTGGTCAGAACTAGGCTAGTAAGAAAAAAAATGAGTGCTAATGACTATTTTGTAAGTTTGTTTTCAGGACACATGTGCTGAGAGGACTGGCTGGCTTAAACCTGACCCCACTGTAGGGAAGGAATGAAGATGTCAGCTGCAATAGAGCAACCAATCAGAACAGTACCAGCGCCAATTCTTTACTTGCAGAGAAAGCTTAATAAACCAAAGGACTGCAGCTTGAGTGAGCTAACTGCATAACTCTCAATCTTTCCTTTGCCTAAAATGACTTAATTGAAAACATGGTGAGGACTTTTTTCTTAATCAAACACCCAATCTTTTTGTAGTTAGGGAGGCAGATTGAGATTTGAGCTACAAAATCAGAGTTGTAACACTGCTGCCTTTTTGCTGACTGGCCATGCAAATAAAACCCTTTCTTGTTTTTCTGTTTTTTGTTTTGTTTTGTTTTGCTATAAGGAGCACGTGCTCACCAGAGAGAGACAGAGAAAGAGAGAGGGAAAGTGAGAAAGCATCTCCCAGAGGGGATGGCCATGTCATAATCCTTTCTCCTCCAGTCTCCTCTTGGGATTTTTGGCACATACACATATACACCAGCATGATTTTCAAGCTGCTGGGTCCAGGACTTGAACCATGCAGTTGGCTATGTAGGATCCAGCACCTTCACCTTCATACCACCTGCTGACCCAGATCCTTTCTTGTTTTAAGACTTGGTGGCAAGTCCGTAAGTCTAAAACATTCAAAATTGGAATTTATGTGCCGTGGGCAGTGGACCCCAATTGCTCAGTAATGTTATTTCTCTGTGATAGGATTTGGGGTTGATGATACAGCACTGATGGCCCTCCTTATCAATGCCCTGTCCTTTTCCTTCAGCTTACATGGGGAGACCTTTCTGAGCACCCCTTTCGCTTTTGGCTGTGGGCTTCATATTCCCTCCAGGAACACCAGCCTCTTACTGAATGCCCTCTCTGTTCCCAGACCTCAGCTCATTGCTTTTATCCTGGAAGAGTAAAGAGCCACAGCATGGAACAGACCTGAATCTCTGATCAGAGATTCCTTGATCTGCCCTGGAGGGTGACATGAGCCAGAAAGAAACTTTTGACTTAAAGATTAGTCCAGATTTAAACACAAAGCCATTGAGATTTGGGGAACAGTCTCTGTGACTAGCAGATCTAAGGATGTTTCTTAAAGTTCTTTCTTTCTCTGAAATTTTAAAATCTACTACCTCTTTTTCAAGTGTCAAACCCTGCCTTTCCAATGTTCTATGTGCTAAATGAATTAGGGCTATAATAAATGTTTCTACACATACTTCTCAAATTTACAGAATTTCAGAATCATGCTAAGCTTTATGTATTCAAGTTTTCCCATCTAATAAAAATGTGTTTTATAAAAAGAAAAAGACAGGGCCAGCAGATGGCGTACTGGTTATGTCATGGGACTCCCACATGGCCAACATGGTGACTTGAAAATCATACTGGGTCACAAAGAATAATTTATATCAACTGCTTTTTATTATCAAGTTTCAGAAACCCTTCACAAGATGGTAAAAAGAGAAAATAAAAAGAAAAAAAGAGGAAAAACAAACAAACAAATAAACAAAAACTTTACAACTACAGCTAATGCAATTTTCCCCCATTGTTTCTAGTCAGCTCCAAACCTCTTGTGTGCAAAGCCCACTTTTTTTGAGTTGTAAAATGCATCCTTAAACTGGGAAGTATCCTTAGTCCTGGTTCTTCCAGAGCCCTTAAGAACCCATTGGCCTGAACTTTATGCCTCAGACACCTGCCCATTGTGTAGGTTTAAAAAACAAAGGGTTGGTAGAAACAGGCTTTATGGGCATCAATTGATGCTTTGTAGAGTTGAGGACATCTCAGTTGTGTAACTCCTAAGTTATGGTCCTAGCTGGGGTAGCCCTGCCTCTGCCTCTCCCCACCACTACCCCTTTTTAAAACTAAGGTAACGGCAAATCAATAGTGGAATCATGTTTGCATAGAACCTGTTAAAATGCTCTGTTTTCATTAAGTGTTAAGTTACAGATGCTCTGTCTCCATTAAGTTGAATATTTAAAATTGGGGGACGTATTAATTATTACTTTGATTTCCTATAATGTTTTATAGAAAAGTAAGACTCTTAGATTGGTATGAGAAAAATCAGATAAAACTGATGTGAAAAGGGAAAAAAAAATCATACTGGGCATGTGCGTGTGCATGTGAGACCAAGATCCCAGGAGAAGGGACTGTGATGTGGCTATCTCCCTTTGGAGGAGGCTTGTCACTTTCCCTCTCACTGCCTGTCTCTCTCCTTGGTGAATGCAGGGCAAAAATCTCTAAGAAAAAAGAAGGAAAAATAAAATAACAAAAAATTTGGTAGTTACGCTTTTTCATTGTGTATACAGATGTACACATACTAGATCTCCCTACTCATTAAGATACCTAGTTATAAAAGAACTTAAAAATATTAAAAGTTAGTGATGAATACCTTTGTTTATAATAAGTGGTATATGGGCTTCTTCTGAGCCTGAAGGTCAATGTCAGATGACACCAGCAGGCCTCGATGCTCTAAGGAACCACTGAGTAAATCTTTGCTCAACTGAATGTCTCAGACACCTTCAAAGGGAAACCATCCTGGAGGCGCAGCCTGGACTACTCACCCAGAATCAGGCTGACAGGCATTGAGTCCCAAAGGCACTGAAAGATCACAGGACCTGTTCAAGGAATTCTTACCTTAAAAATTTATGCAGATACTGGCGGCTGCAGGGTGACCAGGAGAAGACCCCGTTGCGTCCTGCCAATGTCGGGGACATTATGTTGCCCTCAGACTTTTTGCACATGTTTCCTTCTCCATCATGGACCATGCCAAAACTATGAGAGAAACAGAGAAACTGTCCTTTCAGAACAAGCCACCATTCAAATGATCTACTAGGCTGTAATAAGACATGTGAAGACTGCTTGCTAGGCAGGAAAAAATAAAGGCCAGAACAGCCAAATGGCTAAAATATTTGTGCTCCTAGGGCTTCTCTACAGAATGGACCATTCATCAGATTGTTGGGAAGTGCACCCTAATTTCAAATCACAGTAAATTGTTAAGGTGAATTTTTTAATTGTAAGAACAAATCGAACATTTCACACGAGCTGGGCAGGACTGCTGGCCTGTCACCCCGATAAGGCTAATCGCACCCTACATTGCTTCCTCCCCTCTATATGCTTTTCTGTTCACCAGGATTGTCAGAACTTTCCAGGGAGGCTTTATAACCCAGGCCAGGCTCCCATTCAGGAATTGTCTCAGAACAGACAGATTCACTCATGTGTGTTTCATATAAGCTCCCAAGTGAGTCTGATGCTTACTGCATTCTGAGAGCTGCCAAGTGATGACTGAACTCCTGTTGGTGTGGACTCTCTATGTCCACCTGGTGCTGCTCCATCTCGGGCTGGATCTGCATGCTGGAGGCTGACAGACAGTAGGCACCAGACTCTTACATCTCTGCAGGGAGTGCTCCACGGAGACCCCATAAGTGAACATGACTGGGTTTACCTGTGGGCAGTTTTGAAGTCTTACTAGTGACTTGAGTGAGAACTGGACAGCTCTGGGGATCCAGCTCTGTCTTAGTATATTGTGGCATCTCAAGTTGCAGTGGCTCTAAACCCTTAAGAGAGTTTGTTAGTGGCATCCATATCCCATACTGCCAATCAGCATCCCCTAGTCATACTGGAGAAAGCTGTGCCTAAGAGAGTCAAGTTGCCACCTCCATCTACCAAACCCACTTCTTAGCTTCCCAAAGCTCTGACTGCATGTGAGCTTCTTGTTGCATCTTCAGCTGTTCAGAACAGCACAATATGCTGCCTTGGGGGAAAATGGGGAAAATTGGATACTCTGTGGCCTTGCAGACCTCTCACTAAGGTAAATATCTTCTTGGAAGGCCAAGTCATTATTGATGGCTAATGTTGGGTACACAGTCATTGTATGGGTTCCCTGAGAACAGCATCCCAAATGAGTGTAATATAGAGGAAAGGAGAAAGTCAGGACAGAGAGAAATCCAAGAAAGACAAGTTGGCTACTGGTCAGGAGGACATTCTGCTCCCAAGAGTCCCATGATGAGTGCAGGGAAATCAGGGACAGTAAGACACCCATATGGGAGAAGTGGTCTTCAAAATGGACAAGGGGATTTGTATTTGTTTCCAAGGCTGAAAATACATTTGTCCAACTAACTGTTTTGCTTAGAGAAGCTCAAAAATATGAGTGAAAAAATAGCTAACTACATACTCTCTATTCTACAGACATAATGCTTAACATGTTCCCTATCTTTTCTGATGTAGACCTCAACACAAGCCTAGAGGGTGGTTATAACAAGGATGGCAAGGCTGAGGGTGGAGAAAACCTTGCCCAGGGTTTCAAAGCCAATACTGGAATATTGACACTCCAATGTTAGAGCTCAGGCAAGTCCCATGCAACTGTGTGACCCAAGCAGGGTTTAAGGCTGTATCCAAGGAAATCTGGCACTCAAATATTGTTGAATTTCTACAAAATTTTTGATCCGTACCAAGGGTGATGTAGATGTAGTCATTTTAATCTCCACCCATTCTCTGAAGTTCTATTAAAGGCAATTAATCAAGCCCAGGGTAACCATATGGCAGAGGAAGTGTGTCATGGCTGTGAAGGGATTCAGGATGACATCCCAGATGGGAGGTTGCTGGTGGCAGTGAGAGGGGGAGTGATGAAAATGGAATACCAAATTACCCTAGTCTGGCTAGTTCTTGATCGGCCTATGTAGAAGACACGTCCCAGTCCGAGGAACTGCCTCAGACAAATTTGCCGCCACTTTTGCCTGGATTTCTAAGGAATTTAAGAATCACAGTGTGTCTCAAGTCTGGGGTCATCTCAATTTTAAAGTTATTCTTCTATTTCAGTGGTTCTTTCTAGCATTGAGCCTCAAACTACGATACACAGAACATCTGAGAAATCCACTGCACCATGTGGCAACCCAAAGCCCGCCCTGGTAGATTTATGATCTATTAATGGTTGAGGGTTAAGATCTGGCACTTGGGAGTACTCTGTTTCCGGGAGATTCTGATGCCCACCGTCTCAGCAGCACTACATCATGAGTTGTCTGCAGTTGGTACAACACCCACAGGTTGTGATATAATGAAGAGCAGCACATCAGCGCCAAACTACCACACAGGGATACGTCTAATAATGACATTAATAAAATCATGGAAGAATGGATAGAACATATTTTAAAGGTAAGTTTGGTATTTGGCAACCAAGAAACAGAGCTATTTTGTGTGATACCTGCCAAATAACTATTTTTGTTGTTGTTATAATGCACCATAGCAACTTAATGTGGTTATCCTTCCACAAGGTAAAACAGTAGACATATTTTATCACTTAATGTGGTTATCCTTCCACAAGGTAAAATAGTAGACATATTTCTTTATCCCTTAGTGGTTTATAAGTCTCGAAAGGACAGAGACTCCTTATCCGTACTCCCTGCTCCATAGAGAGTAGAGCTGATCACCTGTAACCGGTTCTCCATTCACATTTGTTGAATAAGGGACAATCTTCCCAGTTAAAACACTAACTTGAGTATAAACCCAATTACAGATTACATTAGATTTGGGCATTATATTCAATGTTGGGTGCTTCTATTAACACTTTCTCTAGTGACTCAATTACTATCAGTAAGTATTTATTTTTCACTAATAATATCCAGAATGGAGATTGGCTAAGTGCTTTCAAATGTTTTCCTAATTATCTCAGGTTGCTCAGACAGTGCTGGTGAAGGACATGACATAACCTTCAAGGAACCATGGCCCCACATCTCCTAGAAGATAAATTCCACTTCTAGCACAATAGCAAACACAGGGAGGGCTGAGATATCTAGAGCCTCCATCAGGTTTCTTGGGAAGCACACCTGGTTCATGACAGTGTAGTGTGTGTGTGTGTGTGTGTGTGTGTGTGTGGTGAGGAAGATCTGGTTGGGGCAGAGAGAGCATGGCCGAGGAGTGGGGACTTGCCACCAAGAGCTTTTAAGATGCCCATGTAACCACAGCTACGTTCTCCACCCACGCCAGCTAGTGCTGCCAGCGCCCCATCTCAACTGTTTATCACAAGCTGACTCGCTCGGCCCCCGGTGACTTCAGTATTTCTTGCCTTGATTGTTTAATTAAATTCTGGTACGGTTCAAAGGACTGCAGGGGCCTCGTGTCTTTACAATAATGAGAGGTTTTGAAGTTTTAACTCTAGCAGACTATTAAACATAAAATTATAATTTAACTGAAAGCTTATAAAGTGTAGGTATAATTTTCTAAGCAATGAAATAGTCAATCATTACCTGTTACTACGAAGGGATCAGTAATGGAACAGAAAGCTTCATTTTCAGGTCATCAGGGCACACAGAACCAAAGCCTGCAGGGCCTCCATGGAAGTCTACTAAACAGAGGCATAGCACACACACACACATACGCACACACACACATACACACACATACACACACACACATACACACACATACACAAATACACACATACACACATATACACAAATACATACACATACGCACACACATATACACATACACACACATACACACATATACACAAACACACACACACACACACACACACACACAGCTATGCTTTCAACAGGTCTGACTCACCTGAATCTGTGACCTCAGTCCATTTTCCAATAACAAGTGGAGAGGTTGGATTTGCAAGAACACAAATGATACTTTCTTCATTTTCCACACAGTAAAATCAGGTTGAAAGTAAATATATATATA
>NW_006206241.1:2811907-2820503 GCF_000334495.1 Tupaia belangeri chinensis | reverse complement strand
ACTTCCTGGTTGAGCACTTTTTAGGAGAAATTTGAAGTACAGCTCATCATGGCAGGAAATACTCGCATTACTTCCAGCCTGTGCTAACCAGTCACGGGAAGTCCACAGCTGGTGGCCAGCAAGGGGGCCCTTTGCATTACATTTTAATAGATGGTACCCAACTGAAGGCACCTTGCAGGACTATTGGCCTAATAAATCTAATGTAAAAGTTGCAGTTTTGCTATAATTGCTAGGAGTCTTCCATTCTGCAAGGTATACGTTTCAATGTTTCATTCAAGAAGTGACACTCGTGGCATGCTATCCGCGCAGCCACGTGGCCAGTACCAGCCTCTCCCCGTGTTGAACCCCTAGGCTCACATGCCCACTGATGTTTCTTTTCCAAACCAACTACCCTGAAGTCAGGGTGGAATAAAGCAAGCAAGCCAGTTCCGACGAGACCCAATCCCTTGTTAGTACCCACATTCCTAAACTCTGCTCCGCATATTAATTAACAAATGCGTCTCTACACATTTTAAAAATAATGAAGAACACAACCCTAAGAGTACCAGTGGTTGACTACGGGAAGTTCTGGTACTGTTCTCAATCATTTAGAGTCCCTCAGCAACTGTTAACTGTGGAATGTAATTATTCCAAAGACCGTGTTCAAAATACAGGACAGTGAACAGCACACAACTCTCCTTAGACATGCGTGTAACAGGAGTGTAACAGAGCAGGGCCAGGCAAGTGTGTGGGCTAGCTTAGAGGTAAGCTTATTGGTGTCAAGTAATGTTGGACTCATTGGAAAGATTAAGGTTTTGCTCCCCTGATCCACCTCTAAATGCCAGTGTGCATGACCATGATCTGGGCTGGCTGTGCAGTTTGGGGTGGGGGGTTATAGCATGAGACTGCTGAGAGTGCTTCTCTCTCTCTTTCTCTTTCTCTAACTCTCATAAAATAAACAAATGTTTAAAAAAGTACCTAAGTGTGTTGCCTATTGATGTCGTGTATAGTAGTGTACAGTATTCTCAACTCACCTGGTGTATGGTGTATATCATGTTGGGTAAAATCTCTTTACAATCGAAATGATGTATAGCGATTAAATGTATAAATAACACTAATACTAACTAATAATAAAATAAATTTTTAAAAGAACCTAAGTGAAAGCATTGTGTAATTGTCAATGGCATTCTCATTCGATACATGTGAATTTCCTTTACAGACTTGACCTAGTGATTTATATTTCTATGGTAATCGTTCAGTACGGCGAGGACCCTGGACTCCACTCTGCCGTGGAGATGGACCTACTTGTGTCCAGACTCGTGGGCGATGGTAAAGGCCAGTCCAAGACCAGTGTCTTCATTGACTGTACAGCTGCGGTGTTTACTGCACATTCCACTTATGGGTGCAAATCCTGTGGGATGGGGAGATTGGGAGAACACGTGGCAGCGTTATTGTGATAAAATAAAGAAAGAATCACGTATGTATTTCTGTCCTTGGGTCATATTTGGTTCTTATATTCAACTTGGGGAAATGGGAAATGGGAAACCCTTGGACCACTGCAGTAAGGGCACTTAATAACATGGGAGAGGGAAGTCTCTTTCCAGGAGCCCGAGACTCTGTTCTGTGGAAAAGAATTCATGGTTCTATGTAATGTTCCTGTTGCAGGCTATAACGGGTGGAACAGAAGAGGGGACTTGCTGCAGAAAGAGAACTTCTGCCCTTTTCCCATGACTGTGTTGTTAGAAGCCCAAGTAAAAGAGTACTGTAAGAGTGGATGTGTTAGGGCAGCCTCAGGACACTCCCAGGATGGGCATTTGTCATCCTCATGGTTATGATTTAATATGACAAAGGACACAGAATGAAATCAGCAAAGGGAAAAGGTGCATGGTGCAGAGTCTGGGGGAAACCAGGCATGGACCTGCAAGAGGTCCCAGGGACACCACACAGTGTGCCCAACTCCCTAGCAATGGGATGTGGCCTGCTGTCGACCAGGATGCTCTCAAGAGACTCAGCGTCCGCAGTGTTTACTTGGTGATGGCTGCGGCGGCACCCTCTGCCTAGCACCTAACAAAAGTCATACTCCAGAGGGGAAGCAGGTGGTGTGCACAGACTGGACTGCTCGCAGAAGCAGCTTAGGTGCAGTCAGCCTCGTACTAAGTAGGGTCGTGGCAACTACCAACGTTGTAGTTCTCTGAGGCCAGCCAAGGGCCAGCCTCATAGGTGGGCCTTTCTAAGCACAAGTAGTCAGGCCCTATGCTAACTCTTCTGTACAAGAGGATGAACTTCTATTAAGCCAGGTACTATCAAAAAGTTTTTGTAATTAAAAAAACCTTCCTTTCTAAGAATTTGAGAGAAATGGTAAGTTAGAAAAAATGTTCAGTAGAGTCCTTATCAGGAACAAACTGTTTAACACTGACCGTTTGGAAGGGTATAAAATGCTAGTTCCAAAATACGCCTAGTCCTGGAAACACACACAAAAATTTTCTTAGATGGAGGTATTTACAGAGCAAGAACAACGGGGAATGTACTATGGCAGCATTTCTATAAATATTCTCAAATACACCATTTCTCCCTCATGATGAGACCTTGATTCTACTGACCCCATTCTCACAGAGGGTAGGAGAAAATGAAGAAAGTACTTCTTACATTAGAAGAAAAAGAAACTGCGGTCTGGGAGGGATGTTTCCTTGTTCAATAACCAGGCTCCATGAGTAAGAACACACTATGCTGTTTGACTACAGTTCATATAGGAAGTGAGTCTGTTTTCCACAACTGCACCCAAGCAGCTCAGCCTCCGTTCTCAAATGTGGACCGAGGTGTGTGGATTGACTCTGCTACTCAACAAACTGAGGCCACACTGGAGACCTGGGCTCAATCTAGGCCCCACCCCAAACTGGGCAAAGTGCTACACCCCAGCTACTCGGGAGGCTGAAGCAGAAGGATTACAATAAAGTAAGACTTTCTCTCTCTCTCTCTCTTTTTTTTTTTAAATGTATAAGGGCAAAAAAAAAAAAGGCACAAAAATACTCACTATCCTCCTTCCCAAAAGGCGCATACCCCTCACATGGTCCAGAAAACTCTCCTATAGGACCTTACCCAAGGTATCGCAGGGCTCGTTCTTCCAGGAACATATGTCTAGGCCGGTCAGGAGGATGGCGTGGTCATGGCGAGTTCCATCTTTCCCCACCAATCCAGACTGCCACTGGCAGAAGCTGCTTAAGGTGCGGTCTGCATGGTGACTTATCACCAGCCCTGGCTGTGCAAGAGAGGCCAAGACCCCCGAGAAACAGAGAGAAGCACATTAGGATGCATTGGTGCCACAGTTCTCCTTTAGCGTGGGGTTCAGATATGTAGGTGGATCTGAGTGGTCCACAGCTGATGTGTCCGCTTTATGTATTAAAGTCCAGAGGAAGGTGCAGTGCAGACACTTAGGTACATCTCTCTAGGCTGTACATAAACAGTGGGGAGGCATCTCGAAGACTCTGTGTGTGTGTCCATGTGTATGAACTGTTGGCTTTCAAAATCTTTGAAAAATACTTCGCAAAATTGTATAAAGCAATGGAATCCATTATAAATGGCTTTGTACATACACACGCATGAAAACACCTAGACAGTGCTATGTTCACTTCATAGCCACGCAGGGACAAGTGGGATTTCCAGTGAATAACTTTTGTTTACTATTGCAGTGTTAGATTAAGTAGCTTTCCTACAGAGGTAACATACTTACGAGAAGAGGTGGGTCAACTAGAAAAGTTTTATTTCTGGAAAATAGACTGCAACTATAGGGTTGTTGGAGAAGTCATGATGTAGTTTTCTGTTTTTCTATTCAAAAAAAGTGTGATAACTTTGCCGATGACCCAATAGAAGGGAACTATGTAGAGATATTTAACCGTAAGCATCTATACCAAGTTATTTGAACCTGATTTATAGAAATGCTGCATTTTTCTATGGATGGGCAGTTTAAATCAGGCTAAATACTTTGAGTTCAGGAAACTATCCTGTTTAAATCTTTTACTACTAGTGTTGAAATTTTTACCCCTCAGTGCCTGAAAATATGCTTCCACCTTGTATGTTCAGTTTGTTTTTCCAGGGGGTCAAATATTCCCAAGCTAAACGCCACACGTGAACACTGGGGCATGCTTTACATTCTTCAGGAGGCCCTTTCCAGGAAAACTGCATTAATTAAAGCTAACACAGGTGTACGATCAAACGATAACCTCGCTTATTCTTTTCAGCCTGGATGAATTCCAAGGTGAAACGTTTTAATACAAAGAATAATTAACCTGTCACCTGAGAAGCTCTGCTCACATAGCCAGCCCAGCTCTGCTCACAATGCAGCCGTACCTTCCCTGACTCTTCAGGCTGGCAACAACCCTGGTCGTGCACATCCCCCCATGCAGGAAGCAGAGCGGCATCCCAGACTTGAACCTCTGACAGTATCTCAGAGCTTATGGACGATCTCAGGTTTCATCTAAACAATTATTTCTTATGTGAACAAACAAACAAAAACCTATGGCTAACAGGGCATGGTGAAGATGTCAGTAAGGGAGGAACGTAATGCTGGGTCCCAGGCTTGGGGACAGGGCAGAGACCAGCTGGGGCAGAGGGAGGCCCATCTATGACTAAGGCGCCACCCTCCCGCCCCCATTACTCGTGCCTGGGAGTCCACGTCTGTCCTCACTGCCGCCTGAGGTGTGCCTCTGCACATTTACCAGGGGTCTGGAGGGGGCCAAAGACATCACCAAGATGTAGCACAATTTGGAATTTTGTATGCAAAGACAGGAATGATTTTGACATTCCAGCACCTCTATGAAAATTAAAATCGCAGACTGAAGGTGATGAGGTGAGCGTGGTCACCCTTCGGATCTAGGAGATAGCAGAGTAAGGCAGTACAGGGCCACACAGTGTAATCTAACTTCCAGGCGACAACGCATGTCAGTCCTCCAGCAAAACCCTTCTGAGCTCAGTTCTTTCTTTTTTTTTTTTTTTTTTTTGAGAGATTTTTCACTGTAGGGCGCGTGCGCTCGCTAGACAGACAGAGAGAGACATAGAGACAGAAAGCGAGAAATCACCCCCCCAGGGGGGATGGTCACGCCGCAATCCCTTCTCCTCCATTCTCCTCTCGGGATCTTGGGCACGCACGCACACGCGCCCGGCGTGCTGAGCTCAGTTCTAATGGGCGTCTTAGAAGCTCTTGGTGGCTGAAGATATTTTTGTACTTTGTATTCTTAGTGTATGTCCCACCCATAGACTCAAGGTGGCTATTTTAGTCTGTTTTATCATAAGCCAATTAAAAATCTACTCTGGGTCCAGCAGGTGGCATGGTGGTGAAGGCACTGGACTCCAAAATGACTGACCGTGGTTCGAGTCCCTGACCTGGTGGCTTGAAAGTCACGCCAGGCATGTGTGCATGTGTGCCCCAAATCCCAGCAGCAAAATGGAGGAGAAGGGATTGTGATATGGCTATCCTCCTGGGGGATGATTTCTCACTTTCCTTCTCTCTGTCTTTTTCTGTCTCTGGTGAGCACACATACCCTCTGACAAAAACCTAAAAAAAAAATGTAAAAAAAAGCTTATTTCTTACTACCTCTTCAACTAAAAAAAATTAATAAATTATTAATAAGAACCGAAAAGAAACTTATTGCATTAAATACAAAATACTAATCCCAATGGAAAGAGAAGTAACCAATATATTTTAGAACAATTGTATTTAAAAGGCATTATTTTTGCTGGGGAGAAAAAGCTTCTGGTTTCAGCAATGGAATACCTGTTCTTCTTCCAGAAGAATCAGACCTACAATTGCGATGTTGATATTTCCTCCAATTGTTCCATCTTTGAATAAAGCAGACACCTAAAAAAGACAGAAAATCTACCTCAGCCCCACAAGCGGCAACATTTTCTCCCAGCCTCTTATTGGGCCAGAGTCATGAGGCAGCCTCCTATTCTTCAGACCTGAGTAGGGCTGTCTAACTACCAAGGGTCGAGTTCTTACACTGCTGCCAGGGAGTCCAAAGCCAGCATCTGGGGTGGGAGGCCAGCCTCTTCTCATACACCGAGGAAAGGCTCACAGGCCTCTGAGTTGGAGAGCGTCCACGTTAGAGTGCAGGAAGGACTTTCTGGCTCATGGTGAAGATTTCACACGCTGAGCATTCTCCAATCCCTCGTGTCAAGGAACCCAGGAGCACAAGAGAAACATGTGAACAGGACAAGAGGGGGAAAGAGGAGAAGGAAGAAGTGGGGTATGGAGACGATGAAGGGGAGATGCAAACAGGGAGAAGGCTCCCAGTGGAAATGCATGATGAGAGTGGTGGGGATGAGCACAATCCGTGTGATGACCCAGCATGCCAAAAGAGCTGCTGTGGCACCGGGGTGTGCAACTATTTCAAAAACTCCATAGAACAGAGGCAAACTCATCATAAACCAGAGTAGCCTATGCCATGTGGTTCTTAACTGAGCAAGGTCTCAACCCCAGGCCAGGGAAGACGGCCTGTCATGACTCCCCTCAGTTCCCTGGGACACCGTAAACGCAGGGTCAGTCCACCAAGACCATGCTGCCATGGTGTCACACGGCATCAGGGCAGAGAGACACAACTAGGGCTACTCTGTGCTGAGATAGAAAGATGCAAATATTGACATTCAAATGATTTTTAGAAACACACTTGGGTGACCCAGGATTTTGTCTTCTGTTACTAGATTTGATTTATGTGAAATGCTGCTTTGTGTATCCACTCTTAAATAATCACCATCACTGTCAATTCGAGACAGAGGTACATTTAATCTGAGCTGACACAAAGGGTTATACTCTTTTACTGATTTGCAGATGAAATCATTTACATTCAACATTCGAACATTAATATTCCTAAAAGATACGTGTAATATTTCTATACAGCCATCTAAAAGCATGTACATATTGCTGATACACAGATTTACTGCACTAAAATATGTCCACATCATCTTAGAGCTTTTACGTTGTAGTAAATGAAGCCATCAGAAATCCAAAGCATCTCACTTTACGGAAAGGGTCACATTGTTTTTTCCTTCTTAGTTTATTCTCTGAAGTTCTCAAAATGGCTCTTTGGATTGGGACATAGTGAAACTAAAAGTTATCTCCAATAACATAGTTCTTCCATAAGATATATAAAGACACAAGTAGAAAGCAGAATGAATAATGCACACACACACACACACACACACACACACACACACCCTCTAGTAACTGTAATGACACAGGTGTCCCCAACAAGGGTGGCCGTACCATGTTGAGAATCGTCAGTACATAGGTTGTGATGTTCTCATGGCCATGGTTTTGCATCATCTTTTTGTCAACCACCACCAGTGTCTCCACATTGAGTTCTTCATTTCCGTGGTACTTCAGAAGAGCACGCTTATGCCGTAAGCAAGACTGATACTCATCGGGCAAGATGAAGAGGTCTTCGCTGGGAGGCTGGGGCATATCTACGGAGGAACACATGGACGGCAACTTAAAGCAAGACCATGGTGAGAGTCGTCAGAAACCGGCCTGAACCGTGAGTGCTCATGATAAAACCATAATAACCTTGAAACTGCTATTGTGGAAACTTGAGCTAAAGTAGAACCCTAACTAAAATACAGTTGGTATAGTCTAGTAGCCATGGAAATCAGCTGTATTTGCCCCCTTGTGCAGATTGTTCCTGATGTAAAACGATGGGGGGGGGGATGCTGGCTCTAAAGTGCTCCGTCTAGGTTCAAAGGACTTAGGCACAGGGACCTGTGGGCTCCTTAGCAGAGGTACCGGTGGGGCAATGACCAAGAAGGGCTGGCTCGTGCTGATGATCCGGCAGTTTTTAAGTTGGCCTCTGCATCTGAACACATAAGAGATCTCTCTAGCATTGTTTCAGATGGACTACAAACTTCTGGGGGCAGCTCCTCCTTACTGAAGAGCTTACTTTCCTAAAAAGCACCATAAATATTGACCTAATTAATTAGAAGTCAAAATGTACTCCATCCTCTTGAAAGGATGCCTTCGAAAGTATTTTGGGCATTTATAATCATTAAATTATCATAGTGTTCTAGTGTTCCGTGTTTTAAAAAGTAGGCTTAATGGCTTTCTCAGAAAATGTGGTTTAGAACTGTTTCATTGGGTGCATGCAGGCCCAAGATCCCGCCGAGAGGAGAATGGAGAAGGGATTGTGGCGTGGCTATCCACCCCTGGGGGGTGATTTCTCGCTTTCTAGCTCTCTGTCTCTCTCTGTCTTTCTGGTGAGTGCACATGCCCTATAGCAAAATCCTCTCAAGAACAAACAAACAACGTTTCATGTAAGAGTTGTCTTCAAAAAGTCACTTATTTAGGTGGCATGATCCATTTTGATATGGAAAAGGATTTCACTATGAAAGTATTCACTGAAGGTTAGAGGTGAGAGTTTGTCTGACCTGTACTCACATCCAGCGCATTTTACCCCTGCTACAAACACTTGCAAACCTAAATGAGCATGTGGAAGACTAACACTGAGCGGGTACACTGGCTGGTGCTTGCTCATCATTTCCCATCGTGTTCACACAGCTCATACAGCCTGGACCACACCAGGAGCAGTCCACGTGCAGCTCGCTCCGTCTCCCCAGCCCTGCCACGCAGCCCGCT
>NW_006206241.1:2773781-2809564 GCF_000334495.1 Tupaia belangeri chinensis | reverse complement strand
AGAACACAGGTGTCCCCAACAAGGGTGGCCGTACCATGTTGAGAATCGTCAGTACATAGGTTGTGATGTTCTCATGGCCATGGTTTTGCATCATCTTTTTGTCAACCACCACCAGTGTCTCCACATTGAGTTCTTCATTTCCGTGGTACTTCAGAAGAGCACGCTTATGCCGTAAGCAAGACTGATACTCATCGGGCAAGATGAAGAGGTCTTCGCTGGGAGGCTGGGGCATATCTACGGAGGAACACATGGACGGCAACTTAAAGCAAGACCATGGTGAGAGTCGTCAGAAACCGGCCTGAACCGTGAGTGCTCATGATAAAACCATAATAACCTTGAAACTGCTATTGTGGAAACTTGAGCTAAAGTAGAACCCTAACTAAAATACAGTTGGTATAGTCTAGTAGCCATGGAAATCAGCTGTATTTGCCCCCTTGTGCAGATTGTTCCTGATGTAAAACGATGGGGGGGGGGGATGCTGGCTCTAAAGTGCTCCGTCTAGGTTCAAAGGACTTAGGCACAGGGACCTGTGGGCTCCTTAGCAGAGGTACCGGTGGGGCAATGACCAAGAAGGGCTGGCTCGTGCTGATGATCCGGCAGTTTTTAAGTTGGCCTCTGCATCTGAACACATAAGAGATCTCTCTAGCATTGTTTCAGATGGACTACAAACTTCTGGGGGCAGCTCCTCCTTACTGAAGAGCTTACTTTCCTAAAAAGCACCATAAATATTGACCTAATTAATTAGAAGTCAAAATGTACTCCATCCTCTTGAAAGGATGCCTTCGAAAGTATTTTGGGCATTTATAATCATTAAATTATCATAGTGTTCTAGTGTTCCGTGTTTTAAAAAGTAGGCTTAATGGCTGCCTCAGAAAATGTGGTTTAGAACTGTTTCATGTGAGGGGCCAGCAGATGGTGTGGTGGTTAAGGCTCTGGACTCCCACATGGCTGACTGCGGTTTGAGTCTTGGACCTGGAGGCTTGCTTTCTCACTTTCTCTTTCTCTGGGGAGTGCATATGTCCTATAGCAAATTCAAAATAATAATAAATAAAATTAAATAAAAAATTCTCAATTCTTAAAAAAAAGAATTGCTTTGGGACCAGCAGTTGACATAATGGCTGTGTCGCTAGACTCCCATGTAGTCGCACACGGTTTGAGTCCCAGACCTGGTGGCTTAAACTCACACCGGGCACATGTGCGTGCATGCCCAAGATCCTGAAGAGAATGGAGGAGGCGGGATTGCGGCATGGTCATCCTCCCTGGGGGGTGATTTCTCGCTTTCTGTCTCTCTGTCTCTCTCTGTCTTTCTGGCAAGCGCACGTGCCCTATAGCAAAAACCTCTCCCAAAAATAATAAAATAAAAAAGGGTAAAAAAGAAGTGTTTCAGGGACCAGCAGTTAGCGTAATGGCTCTGTCGCTGAACTCCCATGTAGCTGACCACGGTTCGAGTCCTGGACCCGGTGGCTTAAACTCATGCTGGGCGTGTGTGCATGCATGCCCAAGATCCCGCCGAGAGGAGAATGGAGAAGGGATTGTGGCGCGGCTATCCCCCCCGGGGGGGGGATTTCTCGCTTTCTAGCTCTCTGTCTCTCTCTGTCTTTCTGGTGAGTGCACATGCCCTATAGCAAAATCCTCTCAAGAACAAACAAACAACGTTTCATGTAAGAGTTGTCTTCAAAAAGTCACTTATTTAGGTGGCATGATCCATTTTGATATGGAAAAGGATTTCACTATGAAAGTATTCACTGAAGGTTAGAGGTGAGAGTTTGTCTGACCTGTACTCACATCCAGCGCATTTTACCCCTGCTACAAACACTTGCAAACCTAAATGAGCATGTGGAAGACTAACACTGAGCGGGTACACTGGCTGGTGCTTGCTCATCATTTCCCATCGTGTTCACACAGCTCATACAGCCTGGACCACACCAGGAGCAGTCCACGTGCAGCTCGCTCCGTCTCCCCAGCCCTGCCACGAGGCCGTCTAGAGCAGGGACGCGCTGCACTAACTTGCAGACCACTGGCTCTCTCTGCATTGCCGCTTAAGTTCAGGGGCCACAGTCGCTAAATTCCACCTCAGGGCAGACATGCTTTGAGGGAAACGAAGCGGTTTTCACCAGCTTCCATCAATGTCCAGATTATTGCATGCACACAAGGAATCGCCCTTACATACATTTCTTGCGTCTTCCACAGAAATGCTGCTTTTGTGAGAGTCCTGGGTGAAGGCCACCGCCGAGCAAGTGTCCGTTGGCCGGCTCTGGCTTCCGGGACACCAGCACCACCTCGCTGGCCTCAGGAGCCCGGGAAGACACGGATCTCTTGTACAGTACATGGGAGGGCAGGCCGCTGCCAGCAGAGCCGGGGAGCTTCCCCGCTAGGTGTGAAGGAAGGGGCTGTAAGAAGTAATCCGCTTCTTCTGTTCTGATCAGGCCTGACTGGAAATTCGGAGAGAGAGAGGCAGAAAACCTGATTACACGTTCAAGACGGAGACACGGCTGACCCTTAGGTGTTTTCCGACTTCTCTCCTGCACAGGCTCTCCTTCTGGGGTGCAAACACTGAAAGGGCTGAGACCTGGGCTGAGAACTAAGGCTGGCAAAGGCCCCGACATGCATGACCTCGGACCCTCTCACTGGTAGTGGGGTCGAACCCAAACTCTTTTGACCTGAGAAGGCCCTCGTACTTGCACACCTGTGTCCTCAGAAACAACCACTTACCTGGGAGAATTTCCCAAACCAGTAACTAGCCACAGAGATCACACAGCTGTCCTCAGTCAGTCACAGACACGTGTGTTTAAACCGTGTCCCAACAGAGAAAGGCCATGCTGCAGCCAATCCAGTAGCTTCTGCCCCTCACCTGACTGCGGCGACTCTGTTCCCTTTCCTCCCAATAAATGGTATTCGACCCCGTGGTAGCCTGGAGCTCCTCAGGACCAGTTCTGGGATTGTCTGATGCCCAACTGTTCTTTGCTCAGTTAAAAACTGCTAAATTGGCACCAGCAGTTAGCGTAATGGCTATGTTGCTGGACTCCCACGTAGTCGACCGCGATTTGCGTCCTGGACCCAGTGGCTTAAAACTCACACCGGGCATGTGTGCGTGCGTGCCCCAGCACCAGCAGTTAGCGTAATGGCTATGTTGCTGGACTCCCACGTAGTCGACCGCGATTTGCGTCCTGGACCCAGTGGCTTAAAACTCACCCCGGGCATGTGTGCGTGCGTGCCCAAGATCCCGAGAGGAGAAGGGATTGAGGCGTGACCATCCTCCCTGGGGGGTGATTTCTTGCTTTCTGTCTCTCTGTCTGTCTGGCGAGCGCACACACCCTATAGCCAAAATCTCTTAAAAACAAAACAAAACAAAACAATAACAACAAAAAACTGCTGAATTAACTTTGTCTAAGTTTTCCCTTTAACAAAAACTGAATCTAGTAACAGAGGGCTGGAAGCATAGCAAAGTTAGGAATTCAAGTCAAGAGCAATGAAGTCCGAGGAAGATTGTTTCCACCGTTTATACATGCCATTAAACAGTGCCACAATTTTATAACACTTGACCTACTCCTATAGAACGTCAAGGTATGGCTTCGAACTGATTCTTTACTACCACACAATCGGTATGACGGTGGTGCTGGTTTTTCCAAAGGTATTTAGACAATGTAGCACGCTGGTGGACACCGACGGAGAGGCTGACACGAGGTGGCTGTTCTAGTAAGCCCTGATTTAGGGAGCCTGGTGATTCTCGCAGGGGAGTTGGGGAGACTCCTCGCATCACTGAACACCACATGAAGTGCTATGCTGGGCCGGGTGGCCGAATGGGTTGAGCCTCCGCACATTTGGAACGCTGGCCTACAGGAGCATTTCTCAGAGCTTGGGAAAGGGCCAAATAGGACTTCAGGAGGAAAGCAGGTGGCGGTGGGAGGTAGAAAGAACTGGCTGACCACAGTGGGAAACAGCATTGGCCACACTGCTGCTCCTCAGGGGGTGGAGAGGACAAAGGCCAACTTGGTGAACAATCAGGGAAGCCATCAGCACCTGTCAGGGGGGAACCTCCTGGGGCCCCAATACCACCTGGCCATGGAAAGGTGAAAGGTTTGGGATTTGTGCCCTGGGCCCTGGCAGAGGTAGAGACAGGCTCTCCTGCAGAGCTCTGCTGAACGGCTTGGTACCTTTTTGACCTTGAGGAACTCTGCCAAGTATGGGAGAGTGCAATCGTGCTGTAGATGGCTTCTACCTGGGAACGGCCCGGTTGGGCACTGCACAGTGGCCAGAGCCAGTCTGGTTCCACCTTTTTGCATTTCCGCCAGCAGCACGTGCGATCATCAAGGGATCGACCTTGTAAAATGGCAATACCCACATAGGTTTCCCATGTGATCAAAGGCAACAAGTTTAAATTTTAAACTAAAACAAAACAAAAAAGTTTTGCTTTAATAAAAAACACAAGCTTTTCATTTATGCAAACCAATTCTTGCTTTTTAAACTGCTGCTTTGGAGACAGTCAGACCCTTAAGAACCTAGAATAGATATCTTTCTGCATCTTTCCGCCAGTTGAAGTGAACTCTTGAAGGAGAACAGCCAGATGAGACTCACAACTCAGCATTTATCACATAGTTCTAGCATGTATTAGCTGTGTGACTTTTGATGACTTAATCTCTCTGTGCAACTTTATCTTTTAAGAAGTGGTTATAAGGACTGCTACTTGACATACGTTTGTAAGATTTAACAATAAATTTAGAAAGCATGGCCTGTAGTAAACATTTAAAAATATTTGCTGAATTAATGAAACAATATAAAATATCATGCTTAATTCTTAATGATCTCTGATTCTCTTCTGATTATTCGGGGGTCCCTGGGAAATTTTTCATTATGTAGTTTAACAGCCCTCTGATCGTCCGAGTGTTGGTATCGAGCCTCACAATCCTCCCAAACGCGCCTTTGGTTCCCTCTTTCTACGTAACTTTTTTATGTTTCTGGCTGCCTAAAGCACATGGGTTCTCTGTCAGTTGTTCCTGAATCAAAACCATGCCCTGCTTTCCCCCAGGTTCAAGGCTAAGTTCTGGGTGGCCACGGCTGAGAAGACTCGAGCCCCGGATAAGAACATTGCAGCTGGCAGACTTTAAAATTTGCATTAACAAAATGGTCAAACATACTTGTTTCATTAGTAATTTTATCTGAGTTAACATATTCTACATTTAAGTAACTCCCAACTTCATGAAATATTAGAGCAGACACTGATGAGACTGATATCTTTATATCCCTTGATAAGCAACAGATAATGAAAAGTACAAAAAAAAAAGTTACCCCACAGCTTGTTGCTTCATGGGTTTCTAGCTTAATTAAAAGATTAGGCAAATCACAGAAGATTAACATTTCCTTATCAAAGTTTCTCTTTATTGAATCAAGAATGTTTATTTGGAAACTCATAAAACATCTAATGTGCACCTGACCGTGGCCCATAGTAACCACTGGGATGTCAGTGGGTGGATAATTAACTGGACTTCAGAGAGGCCACTGTCCTCCAAACTTTGCATGGGAGCCCTCCAAGGGCCTCCATCTCTATGGCTATTTCTGTACATCATTTTATACTGGGACCTCACCAAAACTCACGCTGCCTTCATGGGGAAGGGAAGAATGTGTATCATATTAATGCAGAGAAAATCTGGAAGGAAAATATTGAAGCTTAAAAGTAGAATGTTTACTGCATTATATTTGCTGTTATTCACAATTGAAAGTTGGTAGTTTTTTTTTTTTTGAGTGTAAAGTTTGTTGTTTTTTTTTTTTTTTTTTTTTTTTTGGAGAGTTCTTTTTTTATTTTTTTGCTATAGGGTGCGTGTGCTCACCAGACAGAAAGAGACAGATAGAGAGATAGAAAGCGAGAAATCACCCCCCAGGGGGAATGGCCGAGCCACAATCCCTTCTCCATTCTCCTCTCGGGATCTTGGGCACGCACGCACACGCTCCCGGCGTGAGTTTAAGCCACCAGGTCCAGGACGTGAACCGTGGTCGACTATGTGGGAGTCGAGTGACATAGCCATTACGCTAACTGCTGGTCCTGAAAGTTGGTAGATTTTGATTGTATACCTGTTGAGTTTTGTAAAAACTGTCCATAAAAGTTGCATAAGTAAAAAATACAATGGAAATGAAGAAGAAATGGATAAATGCCCAACCACTGAGCCTTACCCCCGCTGCCCTGGTTCTCAGCTGGTCTCAGTTGTTTTCCAAGAGGGTTAGTTACCAATGGACAGCAAAGGAGTGACTGGGCTGATCATGACAAACAGGCATTTTGATTCCCAAAAAAGTTTCACTTTCATTCTCCTCTTTTATCTTATTTCCTAAAGTGTGATTTGTTGGGGGAAATAGCCTACTCATTCTAGGTCTTAGTAGTCACATTTCAGAAACACTAGACAATTTCAACTTCCATCGAACCTTGATTGAATCCAAACTGCTTTTTACTTCCATGTAGCCCCAGGATCAAGCATGAACCTGGCCCAAAGCCAATCTGTCACTTGCCATGTAAACCCCAAACCACAATAAGTCTCATTGTGTGATTGCATCAGATGTTTTGAAAACCAAAATCTTTTAAGAAGTTAACCAAAAACTTTGCTACTTCTCCAAGATATTTTATATCTGATTCTTTTCGCTCCTCTCTCCTTGCACTTGGCCAAGGAAGGCACTGGGCTTCCTAACCTTTCCATTCCCATGGACAATGGGGCTGATGTGCTGGTCACAGGAATCACCTATTATTCCAAACCCAGATAAATCCAGGCTTCCATTTGCTCAGCTCTAAATTGGTCCCTTTGCAACTGCTTATCTGGAGACTTAAAAGACTAACACTTTGACACTTAACACTAACAAAGCTTCTGGTTGGAGTTGAATCTTGTTAATTTCAGCATCGTTCAAGTCATCCTAATCCACCAGAAAGGACTCAGGCTCCTGCTTCTTGCAAACCTCAGTTCCTACTTCAGCGATATCCGGTTGCATCTGTAACACCCGGCGCTGTTATTGGTACAGGGATGAAGAAGAGCGATGACTTTGGCAGCGCTGGAGGAAAGGGGCGCGGGACTGTGAAGGAATCAGTGGAAGGCTGACTGACAGCAGGCACAGATAGTCGTGTCTTCCTTTGTGTGAGTCTCGCCTGTGGGGAGGAGACTCAATCAGCCCTTCACCACTGGTAAGACGCAAACAAACACGACCCAAATTGAAGAGCTCTATTTAGATCTTGTAGCTTGGCTAAGCTGGACCAGTTTAGTGACCAGCACAACCAAACAACCAGACTTGGGAGAAGTGTCAGCCATGCAGACTCCCCATGCACTGTCACAGGATGGGCAATGTGCTGACTATGGTGCTGCACAGCTGTGCACCTGGGCCCTGAGCCAGTCAGGCTTTGGATGGGTGCCATGGCAGTGAGAAGGCTAGAGGATGCAGAGGTGTGATTTCAGAGTGCAACCTACAAATGCAAAATGATTATTCCTGGCTATTTCAAATAACCATTGACTGGGGACTTTTTCAAGGCTATTTCCGAGTCTGTATGTTCCTCTCTTGCCATCAGTATAAGTGTCTTTTTGTGTGTGCGAAAACCTCTTCACTGATGCTTTTAAAATTCAGTACTGTGAACGCCCACCTTTAAAGCCTTTAAAACATAAATTTTTGGGACCCGTAGTTGGCGTAATGGCTATGTAGCTGGACTCCCATGTAGTTGACCATGGTTCGAGTCCCAGACCGGGTGGCTTAAACTCACTCCGGCTGCATGTGTGTACATGCTCAAGATCCTGAGAGGAGAATGGAGAAGGGATTGTGGCTGGCCATTCCCCTGGAGGGTGATTTCTCACTTTCTGTCTCCCTGTCTTTCTGGCAAGCACATGCGCCCTATGGCAAAAACCTCTGCAAAAATAAGTAAATAAATAAAACATAAGTTTTCAAATTTTTTAATATGCAGTTATATTTGTTTATTATTTAAATTATGTCAAGATTTCTTGCTTTACTCTATAATTTTTTTCTCTAAGTACTGGGTTTTATTATTTTTGTTTAAGTTGATATATTTAGAGAGAGAGACTCACAATGGGGTCTTTCCTCTGTGATCTTCCCCCGGTCTTTGTAAGCCAGGATCAGGAACCCACATGTGCATCTGGCATGTTCAGGGATGTATTTCATTTCTCCATCCTGCCAGAACTATGGCCTCCAGGGTTCTAACCATGGTCAGCCACGTCGGATCTGTAAGGCTCTCTATTATGCGCAGGGCCTAACTCCTGCACTGTGGGGCTGGCTAGAGGACAGTGAGTTGTCTTTTTTTTTCCTTTTCAGAAGGTATGTGCATGCACTAGCGAGAGACAGAGACAGAGAGGAAGAGGCAAAGCTCCCTACCTCCCTGCCCCCAGTTATGCTGCAATCCCTTTTCCTTCATTTCTCCCAACTTTTGGAGTTTGGGGCACACACACCCACATGTCTGAGTGTTTCTCAAGCTGTTGGGTCTAGGACTCAAACCACATGATAGCCATGTGGGATCCAGCAAGGACACCCAGTGCGAACTCAACACTGCAGAAAGGCAAGTCGGCCACATGGAGGGAAGGCAGGCACAGCTGCGCCAGTCTGAAGTAGAAACAGACAAAGGCATAACGGGCACGTGAGGGGGCTTGGTGAAGACCGAAGCCATGCCTGCTGTGCCCAGCACCAACGGTCCCAAATGGCAAATGTAACATGAAAACAAGAACACAATACTCCTTGCTAATAAGCAGCCATTCAAAGAGACAGGAACATTATAATAATAAGTTAATTATAAAATAGATAATGAAGAATCTACTTATAAACAATGTGGCATGTTCTCATGCTGCACTTAGAGAAAACTAAACATTGACTGAGAGAATTTTTTTTTAAAGTAATGAATTATCTCCTATAAACCAAAAAGAACTTGTTGGAAATGATTTAGAAAGAAACTAATCAGTAGATTTTTAAAACAATGTGATTATTATTTTTTATTGTTTTTATTAATTTTTTTAATATATTCAATCACTATATATCATTACAGCATGCAAAACAAATTTTCCCAGCATGAATACAACGTGATTATTAAATTGAAGAAGTCTAGTAAGTCCAAGATTGGTTTTGGACCAAAATGGGTACAATGTATGCGAACGTAATGAATAAAAACATCTAAGCCACGAAAATAGGTAACATAACGAGATATGGCTGGTAATTACAACAGGAAAGCAAACTTCTCCTGGAAAGTAAGAGTTCTCACCATATACATTCTTACTTTCGATGGAGCATCTGCTATCCCATCTGCTGTGCTTTCCAATTCTACATCTTTCGGCTCAACCTTGCTGAACTGAAGTCTTAGAAGAAAAATCCTGGCCCATGCTGTCAATATGGCAGCACTAGCCCCATGCGGCTGGGCAGATTTAACTCGACATTACTTAAAGTAGATTAAAATTTAAAGTTCAATCCTCTAGTTGCTCAATAGCCACATATGGGTATTCAAGTTCAAGTTTAAATAAAATTTAAAATTTACTCCTATCACATGTGGCTAATAGCTACCATATTGGACCTGGAGAATGTTCTTTTCTTTCTTTTCTTTTTTTAAAAAGTAGTTGCCAGGGGATACGCGTGCTTGCCAGAGAGCGTCAGAGAAAGAGAGAAGAGGGAAAGTGAGAAAGTACTCTCATGGGTGTAGTCATGCCGCCATCCCTTCTCCTCCATCTTTCCCTCCACTTGGGATTTTGAGCACACGCACACTAGTCGTTTGCTCAAGCAGGTGGAGCAAGGATGCAAACTGCACCGTTGACCGCATGGGATCTGGCTGCCTCAGTCACCACACTACTGGCTGGCCCCAGAAGCTTCTATTATAGCACAAGCTTCTAGAGGACAGTGCTGCCCCAGAACAATGGTAATGGCCAGGTTTTTCAGAGCTTCCTTCTTAAGACAGGGTTGCTAGGTAAGTGAAAGGTTGTTCCAATATCCCTCCATGAAAAATAGTCCACATTTAGGAGCATTCTTAGACATCACACACTCTGACATTGTCATAATTGTCCCAGCTGTAATATTAGGAACCCACTATCCTAGACTGATTATTTAGTCAGACTGCTTTGGGATCACACAAAACACCTGAATTAAGAACAACTTGAACTTCAGTTCTCAGATTCTGTACCTACATATTCCCAAGACCAAAGAGAATACTTGGGCACATCCTCATCCAGTTACAGTACTGAATATATTGCTGGTGTCAAAGACAACCCAACCAAAGCATCCTGGATGGAGTATTGTAAGTGATTTGTTTATGGAGCCATATAACATTTAGACGTGAATTTATTCTGTGGAATATTGTGGAACAAATTCAGTCTTTCCTTCTGAGGAGTATGGGTATATTTGTTCATTCTTTCACTAGATGACTATTCATTAATGGCCTATCATGAGCAAGGCAGTCTACAAGCAACCCAAACAGAAAACAGGCAAAGATCTTCACCTTTGCATAGCTTGGGTTCTAGTGAAGGGGGAGGAGATGGTAAACAATAGATACAATGAAATAAAATCATAAAAAGTAAAATGGATTGAATGCTATAAAAATTAAACAATCAGTATTAAAAAGTGTATCAGACCAGAGCACAAAAGAGATTTCTCTTTTAAGGAGGGTAGGTAGGTAGGCCTGGTTACGAAGGTGACACTTAGCAAAGCCTTCAATGACGTGAGGAGTTGGCTATGCGGATTCAGGAGGGATGGCCATGGCCAGCAAAGGGGACAGCCACTGAGTGCCTCAGGGCCCCTCCATGGCACCAGCTGATGGTTGTGTTCTCTGTAAAACATCCACATGGGATACCTTTGGCAGTATTACTGAATAATACTACTAACAGTAATTCACAGGACTTTGGTCCAGCTGGAAATTCTCTTCCAGCCCCGAAGACAGAAGGGACAGCTCAAGCTTTTACGGTTTCCCTGCAGTCCAAGCCACCTCCCCCACCTCTTCTCTCTGCCTACTACTACTGTTGCCCTGTGTAATGATTTTCTATTTTATCTGGGGATAAAGCATAAACCAGAGCATTCCTTCCTTACCACCTTGCAGTGATGTCTGATAAACCAGCCTATACCCTGGTTTGTGCTAATTCCATCCAGGATCCTATCACCTTTTCAACTGGGGCTTGAGATGTTCCAACTGTGCCAGCCACTGCTTCCACTCCAGGAACACCTGGGCTCCTTTTGTCCCGAGACACTCACCTGCCTTCCTTGCTCATGGCTCCCCAAACTGCCACTTGCCTGTGTTTTCCATATCTTTCAGTTGCTGCACAGTATGGTTGTATTTGTTGCCATGTTGCTCTTACTGGGGAGTAGAGACTAGACTCAGACCTATGGCCCACACATGGCCACAGAGTAGAAAAGCCAGTGGAGGCTGCTGAGACCAAAGATCAGGTTCAAGTCCTGACTGAGTCACATCAGGAGTGAGATGTGTGTGAGAGAGACAGAATGTGTGTGCATATGTGCGTGTGTCCTGAGGGCAAATCCACAGCTCTTCCACGGAGTGGCTGTTACTATTCGGATGATGGTTTATACCCAAAGTAGAAATCGATGTTGGGCGGAGATGAGGCCTAGAGAGCAGCGCCTGGATCATGGTGCTTCCATCATGGAGGCACCAGTCTTAGCAACAGATTTACATCTTGGGAGGCCTGCCGAGTCCTAGCTATTGTGGGACGGTGTTAGTCCGTGAAAAGGCATTGGTATAAAAGCTGTCAGAAGCTCTTCCTCTGCACCCTGCCTGCCACCCTCTGTGCTCCTGTCAGCCGAGCAGTGGGCTCCTCTGATGCCAGGCCTATGCCTTCAGACTTTCCAGTCACCTGGACTGTGAGTTAATAAAATTTAATTCTTTATAAACCACCCAGTCTCAAGTGTTTCTGTTAGCAAAGCAGAAACAGACCAAGACAGTGATGGCAGATTAAACATGCACACTTACAGGCGCTAAAAGGGTATTTCAGAGCTATCAGTCAGGATCACAGCACGTGGAATTAAAGAGCAAAGAGAGTATGGGACCTACAGAAAAGGAAAAGCAGAGCTTGTGCAGAGCTTTGTGCAATTTGGAAATGACAAAAAGACCGCAGGCAGTCCAGGCGAGTCAGAGCTGGGACAACTACTGCCTGAGTCGGCCCACAGAGCAGTTGGCTGTAGCGGTGAGGTGGGGCCGGGAAGATGCTGGACAAGGACACGTGTTTTTCATTAGAGGCTACGGGTCCCGGGGGTGTGATCACCTGGATCTACAAGCCATTGCTGAGCTCACCCATGTTTTTCCTCACACTCAATCTATCCCAGAGTGTGACTGATGGCACCCTTCCCTTGGCCAAGGCAGGCTGCCGGCGTGAGGTGCGTTCTGTGATGAGCTCATTAAGTTGACACTTAGCTCACGAGTCAGCTGTTTTCTCTATTTCTGCCACTGGAGGTATTTCTCTTCCCAACTAGCTATGGTGTTGATATCTAGTCCCTCCCCACAGTGCTCTCTCACCTCCAGGCTCTAGGGTAGTCACATGATGTTTCGTTAATCATACCAATATTAATTGCATCCCTTAACTGATCAGCTAGGTCCAACCTCTGTCCCAGCTGCTTTTCAGGAGACCTTACCCATAATCTTTAGAACAAACTTGCACAGTCAGGACCAGAAGCTATGTATTTGTAGATAAATAAATTAGACCTTAAATAATCCGAGTGCTCATCATCTGGCAAATGAACAAATAGAATGTGGCATATCTGTACAACCGAAAAGCACTTGAACATGGAAAACCACTCAACAATGAAAAGCAATGTGGTTCTTGCATGGAAATCCTGCTGGAAAAAGAAATGTTACACACTGTAAAGATATATGTTATTAAATGTGATATTAAAAAAAGCAATGTGGTTCTTGCATGGAAATCCTGCTGGAAAAAGAAATGTTACACACTGTAAAGATATATGTTATTAAATGTGATATTAAAAAAAGCAATGTGGTTCTTGCATGGAAATCCTGCTGGAAAAAGAAATGTTACACACTGTAAAGATATATGTTATTAAATGTGATATTAAAAAAAGCAATGTGGTTCTGATGAACACCATATCGTAGTGAGCATAGTGTGCTGAGAGAGGGAACCAGAGCAAAGGCCCCTGTGCTGTGCTGTTTGATGACATTTCTATGAAATATCCAGGAAAGACTGAGCTTCTCAGGCAAGGAGGTGGCTTCTAGGCTGGAGCAGGGAGGGGACGAGTGCTAATGGGCAAGAGGGCTCTATCTGGAGTGATGGCGGTGGTCGATCTAAAACAGGATTGTGGGGGTGGCTCACTAGCTCCGTACAATTACTTAATAATTGCTGAATTGCACTGAAAATGGCAAGGTTTCATTATGTAAATTGCACCTCCACAAAATATTTAGAAAATAAAACTGAGGCTACCGAGTGTGACCAGGACACGTGGACCTAGGACCACTGAACTCCTTTACCTGCCATTCCTCTGTATCTGGAGCTTCCTCTGCCCATGACTGACTGT
The DNA here is from genome assembly GCF_000334495.1 of Tupaia belangeri chinensis. Classification (NCBI taxonomy): domain Eukaryota; kingdom Metazoa; phylum Chordata; class Mammalia; order Scandentia; family Tupaiidae; genus Tupaia; species Tupaia belangeri. Next base: position 2,796,094 of record NW_006206241.1, on the reverse strand, counting down.
GCTGGGGTCATATGAGAAGTGCCCTTGGAAAACACACAGTCTAATAAAATGTATGAAGACTCAACGGCCACTGAAGGCCAGAGTCCTCACAAAGGAACACAGTGGCAAATAATGAAGTTGAGAAATAGCAACTAGACCAGGAGGGTGGCAAGTGCTCACACCTTTTCTCTTTGACACCTGTAGAATATCACAAGACTGCAAAAGAACCTGTGTGATTTCCTCTTCAGCGTCATTGCTCTAAAAGGCAGGTAAGACTTGAGGTTGGCTGCCCACCTGTTTCCTCCATGCTCCCATGGGGCTGGGCCACCAGAAAGGGAAGGAGGGTCATACTTTCACTGTGGATGCCTGTCACCAGGTGCCTAGTAGGAATTCCATGGACCTTCACTGAAGACAGAACCAGTAGGTTAGGGCATTATTTACTGAGGCTGCCACCTTCTGCATGGTCTTCTGTGGTCCTCACTCTCCCCTTCCTCTAGATTTGCTGACTCAGCAAGTCTAGGTTGGGGTGTGATCACGTGCATGTTCAGCGATATTCACAAAGTCAACACTGTGTGTCATGGAGGCCATAGCCTTGTCCTCCTTGTGCCCTTTTTCTCCCTGAAGCCCTGCAGTTGCAGGACAGACACTACTTCTGTGGGAAAACAGGGTTTTGCTAGTTGTCTACCATGTATAGAAAGGATTCCTAGGACACAATTTGACATTAAGTGCAGTTTGTTATAACTGAAGTTTCCTATTTTCAAGCAAGTTGACATTAGACACCAATATTTTATGATGGTAAATTGATAAGAATCAAAAGCAATATAATGTATTTAGGAGTATTAGGGATAATTGAAGAAGGTCAAGGATGATTCTCCATTAAGTTCACGGGAATAGCCTGAAAACCTGGCCAGACACTGGCTTCTGTGATGTGGGCCCCGTGGATGGGCGATGTAAGCAGTGCGGTGTGCTCCACACAACTTCTATTACATGTACAACATTCTAGGCCGTCATTTTAAACATCTGTTACTGTGGATACCAGATTCAACCATTCATAAATTCCAGCCTTGGCTGGAATATGACTCCATAGTCTCATGCATGTCAGAACCCCAAGGGGATTACAAAAGTTATGACTGATCCTATTTCCAGGCTGCTAGCTCAAATTGCATAATTGTTACAAGAAGTGGCAATGCATATTCCACAAAGTCTTTTTTATAGTACCTTCCTGGTATATCAATAGTTATTATAAAAATATCATTCATATTTTCCAGAAATAAGACATTGACAACACTACTGCAAAATTACTCCATGCAAATCTAGGATACTGCTCGATAGGTCTTCTAAACGGCATCATCGGGAGATAGCTCACTGCTACGAAAACTTGGGCAGACACATTACTTTTAGAGGAACAGAAAGAAAAAAAATAATGAAAACAAAAAGAAAAGCAAAAATTAACCAACAGAAAACTCCTACAGATAACGGAAAAGAATTTATCCTTTTCTGTGACCCATAGCTCATTTCTCTAGACCGCCATTACTCAGCCCATATCTGCCTTTGCCGACTGGTAGGGAGAGGGTCTGATTACTATTACTGGCTCAGAGACAGAAACTCTAGAACATCTTGGCAATGACTTTCTTCTCTCTCATGGCCAAAAAAAAAAATTCCTGGCAAAGGTCAAGCAAGCACGTGGCCCCTAAAATGCAACAATGGAATTTGGAATCACACAGTGTATTTTCCACATTAACTAAATGATACTGCTAATTTAGCCTCCTCTGTTAGTTATAATCATTGTCATTCTCTCAACTACCAAATATTCCCAAAGATGGATGGTGGTCACCTACACCATCTCTCCTATGATTGTCTATGTTCAACAAATATTTGTCAACTTTGATTCAATCTTGCAAGAATCAGTACCTTCTATAAAGAACTCTCACAGAGTATCACAGTTTTGTTTAGCCTTTAGATACTTGAGAATTCTTTGTATATTTCACTTCAAGGAGTTTCTCAAATAGATTATTCATAACTTGTTACTTAGGGCAAGGAAGCTGAATTTTAGGCAATAGAGGATGGAACTGAAGAGGAGATCCCCAGCTGCTCCCTGGCTGTATTATAGTGACTTTGTGATATCTGTTTGCCTACTTACCTTGGCATTTTCCCCATAATTCATACCGAAAAGGCAACATCTACTGAACACTGAGGTGTAACCCTGGGTGTTCCTCCCCTCTATGGTCTATCCACATGCTGAGGCTTGAGTTCAGGGATATTCAAAATCCCTGTGATGTTCAAAATCTGCAAGTCAGTTCTGCTGGGGTGTAAGATAGCTCTCAAATCTTAACAATTAAACATGATTAAAATATAGATAAGAATTGGGACCAGCAGATGGTGTAATGCTTATGTTGCTAGACTCTCATGTAGTCAACTGCAGTTCAAATCCTGGACCCAGCAGTTTAAAACTCACACTGGGTGTATGTAAGTATGTGCCTAAAATCCCCAGAGGAGAATGGAGGAGAAGGGATTGCAATGTGGCCATTCCCCCCTCACACCGGGGGAAGATTTCTCACTTTATATCTTTCTGTCTTTCTCTGTCTCTCCCATGAGTGCATACACCTTATAATGTCCCTGTCCCTGATTGGTTCATGAGTCAATGAAGTTATTCATGCTCAGGTTACTCAAAATTAACCAGGATAATAAGTTTCTAAAATGACAGTTTCTTTAAATCACTATGTTTGAGTGATTATATAAGAGGATACTTCAAAATGTTCATGGAAAAATGGAATTAAGGTTTAAGTTTATCTTGGTTTCCAAATAAATTAAAAGCCATGTACATTTTTTTTTTTTTGGAGAGGTTTCTGCTATAGGGCACGTGCGATCGCCAGCCAGACAGAGAGAGACAGAGAGATAGAAAGTGAGAAATCACCCCCCAGAGGGGATGGCCACGTCGCAATCCCTTCTCCTCCATTCTCCTCTCGGGATCTTGGGCACGCACGCACACACGCCCAGTGTGAGTTTTAAGCCACCGGGTCAGGGATGCGAACTGCGGTCGACTACATGGGAGTCCAGTGAGATAGCCATTATGCTAACTGCTGGTCCCAAACCATGTACAAAGTTTTGTAAAACAGATTTTCCATGAACTTTTTCTTTTTTCTTTCTTTCTTTCTTTCTTTTTTTTTTTTTTTTAGAGGTTTTTGCTATAGGGCATGTGCGCTTGCTGGAAAGACAGAGAGATAGAAAGTGAGAAATCACACCCCAGGGGGGATGGCCACGCTGCAATCCCTTCTCCTCCATTCTCCTCTTGGGATCTTGGGCACACACGCACACGCGCCCGGCGTGAGTTTAAGCCACTGGGTCCGAGACTCGAACTGCAGTTGACTACATGGGCGTCCAGCAACAGAGACATTATGCTAACTGCTGGTCCCTCCATGAAATTTTGAAGATCACTAATGTGAGTATGTGTGTGTGTGAGAGAGAAGAGATTTACTGAGAAAGATGATTCCTGACAGGCTGCACTTTTTTCTTCAAAAAGCCAATAAGTGAAAATTTCCCAAGACTAATTCCCTCAGTAGTTTTCAGGTGAGACACAAGTTCTCTTGGTTAGCCAGGGGTGGCTATTATGAGACCCCCTTGAAGTAGTCTTTCTGCCAATTTTCTATGAGCATTTTTGACTGAGCCACATTTAAAAATACATGCTATTAGAAATCTGTGGTCCAGACCATTGTACAGTGGTAGCACAACACCGTGAGGTCGACTCACATGGGGCGGTCCTGCGTTTGCATCCTGAGACCCCTGTAAGCATGACAGGCCTGTGTGTGTCCATGATCCAGGACCAGCTGAGGCTAGGGGTGAACTGCAGCATCAAAACTGGAAGTGCTCACTCTCTCAGTCATGGAAAGAAAAAGTAAATATTAAAGAAAGAGCACAGAGCTGTCATACTGAATGAGGAGAACATCCACTATTTATGATTTGAAATTTCTGTGGACTTCTTTGATTAGCTTTGGATTTAAAAATACTTTAATCACATTTCTCCCTTTTATTTCATCACTAAGTCATATAATCATGAGACCCAATAACCACTAGGGCATCAAAAGTGACAGAAGCCCTCTGCAGTTCTCTCTAGGAGTCATGACTTCCTGAGCAGGTCCGTGCATAATTACAGAGCTGTCATCCATGCATGCACAAAAGGGATGAAAAACTCAGGTTTTAAACATTCACATTCTTTTTTTAATTTTTTTATTTTTTTGCTGTGAAGATTCAATATTGCCAAAACTGAAGCAGGCCAGCAGGACCTGAAATTAAGGAAGGTCTCTAACAAGAACCATCTGGCAAAGTGCTGAGTCATGGGGAGATCTGTTTGAGGAATGGTCAGATGAGAAACCAGGACTGGGTATTTGGAGGACTCAGGATAATTACTCAGGGGAAAGCGATTGATTGAGTGCAGTGAGCAATGATTTGCACACGGTTGTATCCTGCATCTATAAATACTAAGAACACGTTGAGCTTTTTGAAAGTTTGATGGTCTTTGCTGACTGCCTCCCTGTAAGCGGATACAGAAATAAATTCCCTTCTCCACCATTTACCTCTCATTTCATTGACCATGAGAAGTAGCATCAGACTTAGTAGGCTGGTAAAAGAAAAGATGCCAAGGACAATGAAGGAAAATGTCCCTGGGTGGAGATATAGATGCTGGAAGGAAAGCACATCACTTGTTCTGAGATCAGTGAATGTGATTTGCAACCTGTGCTCTCTCCCTGGTTAGATGTCAGCTTTTGGTAGGGTAGATAATATAGCTCATCTGCAGGTTCCCCTAAAATAAAGTGGGAATAAAAACGTGTAATGTGAATATAATTAAATTCTCGCAATGAGTCTCCATTTTAAAAATGCCTGGCATACGCTGAGTGCTTGTATCAGTTCTCTTCCCTGTTCATAATGGCTGCATTTTCAGGTTTCATTTGAAACTATTTAAATTATTAACTGGCACATACTTTGATGTGCATGGTTCTATGGTAATAAAGCAGAATTCACCATCAGTTTGTTAGTTACCAAGTAAAAAGGGAAATTCAATTTCAAGTAGATGTTTTCAAATAATGATACATTGGTACTGGGGTACATTCAACATAAGAATAATTGCAGGTCTGGGACCAACAGTTGGCATAATGGCTATGTCGCTGGACTCCCATGTAGTCGACCATGGTTCAAGTCCCAGACCCAGTGGCTTAAACTCATGCCGGGCACATGTGTGTGTGTGCCCAAGATTCTGAGAGGAGAATGGAAGAGAAGGGATTGTGGCATGGCCATTCCCTTTGCGGGGGATTTCTCACTTTCTGTCTCTGTTTCTGTCTTTTTGGCAAGTACATGCGCCCTGTAGCAAAAACCTCTAATCTAAAAAGAAGAAAAAAAAAAAGAATTGCAGGTTCAGATTATTTTTCCAATCTCTGGTTTAGAAGCTGGAGTAAGAGGTGGGGAGGGTTGAAAGGGAAAGAAAATGACATAAATGCCCATTTGCATGAAATCTCCAGTCTTCCTACTTGTCTTATCACAGGGAGCAGAGGAATCATTATTTCTGGGGAACCATCATAACTGGAGCAGGCCAAACCTAATAAGGTATTTGTTTTTCCTATGCTAGAAAAAAAGTATTGAGTACACCAGAGGCTACTCTTCTGAGCAGAGGCCATATTACGGGTTGTGAAAATGTCATTAATGTTAAGAAAAAATAGTGGAAAGTACATGTGAATAGAAGGTGAATTAAGACATTATGAGACTGGAAATTTACCTTATCATAAAAGGGATTCTCCAACCAATATCCAACTAAATGTGATGGCAATGGCAACCAGATTCTTCTCAAGCATCTATGCTTACAAGTACATTTTTTTGGAATCTAAGAATAAACTATCTACACTGCTGATGGACTCTAAGGCCTTATTTTCATGTACATTGTATATACACAAGCCCTGTGCTTAGTCTAGCCCAGGACAGACTTTAGTGTGGGTCACATCTTTGACAAAGGGTGAATGAAAAGCTGAAACTAGAGAAAGGAGAAGTTGATTAGGGTTGACTTTGAAACCAAGATCAGACAAAAATGACCTCACGGATGTCTCCAAATCTAATCCATTTTAGAATGCAGGAGATGAAGGTGAAATCTAAACTGTGAATAATTGCCAAATAAGAGGATTAATCTGCCAACCATGTAATGAAATGTGATACAATCCCAAAGTGCAATTAATATGCTAGGCCTTCATAGTTGGATGTGTATGTTGAAGAGAGTGGATGTCAACTCCCAGTTTTATTATAGTATAGATAATGTCATATGCATTCAGTAACACGTGTATTAAACTAGTACATATGAGGACTGCAACTCAATGAAGTAATGGTTAAAGCACATTGTTTTAAGATATTTTTATATTTTAATGGCAATTTCTGACGTTGGTGGATTGTCTTCATCAATGTATCTGACACTGAGAGGCCAGAGTCCTCTCTTCATTCAAGCACTACATTCTCTGTGCACATGTGGATGCATGTGACTGCAGAGCATCCTGCCTCTCTGTAGGTCTGGGAGCTACATGTGCCAGTTCTCAGCCCCTCATGCACACATGTGACTTGGGCCTCCAGTGAGGGTTAGAGGTTTTTTGTTTCTTTGCTTTTAAGTTTTTAAAGTTTTAAGTCAATGTAAGGAACATTTCACTAGTTTACATAAATGTAAGCTTTTACATGACCCTGCCAGTATTTCAGAACCGAAGTTCAGAGGACACTGTTGTCTCACATGTCCTTAACACCCACCACAGAGCTGCAGGTATTTCAGGACTTTGGACCAGAGCCTCTTTCAAATAAATGAGTATAAGCAATTCTCCCCAAAACTGCACAAACCAAGTAGATCTGTGGCTTCTTCTAGTAGAGGAAGACCTGACACAAGGCAAGGGGACTTCAGAAAGTTTGTGCAAATATGGAATTAATGTATGAGTTTCTTTCAAAGCAAAAGATTTTGAAATCCATACACAATTTTTTCTTAATAGGCACTTTTGATGAATTTTTTGAACATCCCCGTATTGGGCTATCTTTTCAGAGGAGTAGCAATGTGGCATTTGAGAGTGTTGGTGAGCAACAGGCTCGAATTCATTAGAATGCATAAACCCTCATGCTATCTCCTATAGTGGACTGCTAGAGGCAGAGGTAGGAAACTGTGACTTCCATTAGATCCAAAAAAGTTTTTAAGTAGTATGCGTAGTTATGTATCAAAGCACTATTAGTGGGGCAATCAGGTGGCAGGTGGCAGGTGGTTAAGGTGCTGGACTTCCACATGGCCGAGTGTAGATTGAGTCCTGGACCTGGCAACTTGCTTTTTCACTTTCTTTCTCTCTCTCTTTCTCTCTCTAGTGAGTGCATGTGCCTTGTAGTAAATTCTAAAAAATAATGAAGATAAATGAAATGAAACCAACCTAAATGTCCACAAACATATGAGTGGATTGAAAAAGTGTGGCACATATACTCCATGTAGTAATATTCAGCCATAAATAACAACAAGACCCTGGAATTTGATAGAAAGTGGACAAACATGGAAGATTTATTGCTGAGTGGAGCAAGTCAGGCTATGAAACAGAGACAGTGTATGTCTCCACTTAACATATACTGACTGTACGTTATGGTAGAGACAGAAAGACCGGAGGACATAAAAGCATTGAAAATTGTTATGGATATTAGGGACAAAGTGGAAGGAGAGTGGGAAAGGGGAAGAGTGCAGGAAAGGAAATTTGGAAAAAAATGGAGAAGACATTTGTGGGACACAGCTATGGTTTGTTGCCTGTTGATGATGTTGTGTATAGTATTCTCAACTCGCCTAGTGTGTGGTGTATATCATGTTGGGTAAAATCTCTTTACATTCTAAATTATATATAGGAATAAATGTATTAATGATAATAAAAAATTAAATAATTATTTTTAAAAATCAATATTAGAAATACAGAGTGCTGATGTTGAATGGGCAAGAAAAGGCTATGATTTATATTCCTGGCTTTCTAAAGAATGGACGATGACTTACGCTTCACACATGGCATGCTTACTTGGCACAGCCCTGACATATTTAAACACTCACTGTGGGCTCTCCGGGGTCTTCTGCACATACTTGAACATTTCAGCTAGAAGCAGAGCTGTGCTTGGAAATAGCCGAGCTGCTCTTTTGGCTTATTCTTGTGCAATTCATCACTCTTTGCATTATTTCCTAACGATGACCTGCAGAGGGAATCATCAAAACTCTCCCAGCTTCAGTTTGATAATCTCTGCAGATAAAAATAAGTTTTATTGCACTTTTGGCTCAACCAAGGGGGATCCAAAGTCCAAATGTCAGCTTTCTGGGAACTGGCCTCAGTTATGATACCTTATTAAGCACAAAGTGATCTCCCAGGTGTTGGGACTAGACCACTTTCCCCCAAATGTGTGGGCATAAGCAACGGTTCTACAAATTGAATAAACACCACTCTGAATTTCAGATAGATTGTTCAAATGATATGTCATTTTATCATCCTAATTGCTCTCAAGAAATCATCCTACAGGTTCTGGTGTAAGTAAATTATATTCAAATCCTATCCCCATCCCATCCATGGGACTTCTCTGAATGTCAGGATAACTTTGTCTCTCAGTTCTTTAATTGTTTGAAATTGTTTACATTACAAAGTGTCCACTGATTTTCTGATTAGGCTTGATTTGTATTGCATTTTTCATTATACCTTTCATTTACTCACCTTAGGAGCACTTTTATTCTTCCTCTTGCTCATCTGTCTGAATGAATATTCTTCATGATATGTAGAGAGTTCATGTTTATCAGTTCATTTGTTTCCTACAATAACTCCCACAGTTCTGAATTGTAGATGCACTGAAAGGTTTGTTGATTTGCTTGGTGGTAAATTATGGTTTAAAACATCATCTAAAATATGACTTATCTTTACTAAATTAAGTAAAGATAGATCATGCTTCTTATTGTATGATAAATGCTAAGTTGTCATCTCTAAAGGTTAATATAGAATGTGGCTGCTACATCACTTTTTGTGGAGTGTTCAGGTAAGAACACCCATTCCTGGGAATTTGATGCTCAATAGACAAGCCATCTTTGTCCTAAGAGTGACAAATGAGGAGGGCACAATATCAGAATCAGGGCATAGTTCGGTATCTTGATGTCTGGTATCTCAATGCTGCACAGTGGGCACTAGAGGCAAAAAGCTGGACAAAGGTCACTCGATTCCTTGAACTGTTGTTCATATAAACTGTATCACGCTACCCACAATATATTATAAGAGTTATAATTTATATGTCATATAAATATGTCATATAGACATATAATTATATGTCTAGAGATTTTCTTTGTCACTAGAACAATCACTCATGTGGTCAAGTCAGAAGTAGTGTTATTTCTAATTGCCTTTCTTGAGATTGTCTAAATGAAAATAGTACTTGCACTGTTTGTTTCCCTGCTTTGGAAATACAGTCCTATGCCCTCATGGACAGGCTTGGACCCAGGTGATAACTAGCTGGGGAAAGAAAGTTTTCCACACCATTTCTAGACTTTTCCTATTCTCTGCACCCTTTGTAGATTCAGGGACTCTCCAGAACATATAGAACTGGCATCTGAAACTAGTACCTCTCATCCATTTACCCATTTATCCCTCACACTCCACTGCTGCCATCCATCCCGGTACTTCTGTGGGCCAGGGGCACTGCTTCTACTGGTGCTACTTACTGTAGGGATTATGACAAGTGTGGTGCTGTACTTGGGATGCTTATGGTATACTGAGGGGGAGGAATACATACTAAACTAGTTGTCAAAATGAAAATTAAAGTGGGATAAGTCCTTTTAAAAGTTTCTTCAATTTTTTTAGAGAGATTTTTGCTATAGAGCATGTGTACTCACCAGAGAGACAGGGAGAGACAGAGAAACAGAAGGTGAGAAGTGATCCCCTGGGGGATGGCCATGCCACAATCCCTTCTCTTCCATTCTCTTCCTGGGATTTGGGGCATGCACACACACTCACACCTGGCATGAGTTTAAGCAACGTTTCCAGGACCTGAACCATGGTGGATTATGTTGCCATTCTGCCATCTGCTCATCCCAGGATAAGTCTTTCTAAGGAGGAAAATAAGTAAAGTGTGAATGTGTTCTAAGGAAATCTGCACTAGATTGGAACATCAGAGAAGCATTACTTATAACAGTGACTTTTCAATGGAGACCTAAAGGGTGACGTGACATTAAACCAGAGAAAGCTGGATGGGAATTGTGTTCCAGCTAAAGAGAAGAGCATCTACCGAGGTCCTGAGCATGTGGAGTTCAGCCTTATCTTGAAACTTACAGAAGCTTAGTGTGGCCCATGCCTAGCATTTCCCCTAAGAGGTTGGAGATGCAGGCAATGCCAGATGTCCAAGAAATCCTCAGCCTTACTGAGGATTTGAGATTTACCCAGGTACAATGCAGGCTAGTTGAGTAGGGGACATTAGAGCTGTGCTTTTCAACTTTCACCGAGACTACTCTCTGGAAAAAAGAATGAGAAGAAAAGAGTAGGGATGTATGCAGGTGACCTCAACTTTCATGAAACAGTCACAACCTCTAATTTGTCATTTCCACTCCTGGTTCTACAGGGTCCAACTTGGACTACCTTATGCAGAACAAACCCAATACCAATAATCTTCTTTGAAAATATTCCTCAAAACTGTAGAGTTAAATATGGGTTATCACATTAGGGGACAAATTCATGCTTTTTCACCTTAAAAGGAAAGATACAGAGACCAGCAGGTGGCTTGGTGGTTAAGGTGCTGGACTCTCACATGTCTAACTGGTGGCTTGAAACTCACCCAGACATGTATGCATGCATGCCCAAAATCCCAGGAGGAGAATGGAGAAAGAAGGGATTGTGGTGTGGCCATCCCTGCTGGGGGGTGATTTCTCACTTTCCCTCTCACTGTCTCTCTCTGGTGAATGCACATGCCCTATGGCAAAAATTTAAAAAATAAAAGATATAATGTACTCACATGAAAATTTAAATCATGGTTGAATGAAGTAACCCTAAGGCTATTGAGGCAAATAATTTCTACAAGCTGCGTAATGAAAGAAATCACCAATTGCTTAAACCACATTACATTTCACATGTTCTATTCCAAAATTCTCATGTCTTAAGTGATGGGCATATCATTATTTAGTGAGAAAATTAGAGTAATCAGACATACTTTGTCATTATTTATCAAAGCTTTTTATTATTTTAATACCATTTTTAAATGGCAACCAATCACTTTATCATTTTCATAAAATTGATGAATAATCAGCATAAGAAATTTTACTTTTGACATAGCTTATTTTATTTTTAAAAAATTGCTAAGGTTTTATATGACAGTAATGTCTTATTTGGTATACCCATGTATTATCAATTAACTATGGAGAAAAAAATAGGATCTCAACCTACATTTCTTTAGGCTGCAATTTTTTGAGTCAAGTAATTTTATTAGTTTTTCTGTAATTTCATTAAAATTATAGAAAAAAGAAGATAAAATTAGCATGAAGTTTGCTACTATTGTAAGATGCTAAGAGCAACCTGATTTAATGCCTTTGAAACACATGCCGTTCCTAAAAAAAAAAAAAAAAAAAAAACGAAAGAAAGAAAAAAAAAAGTGGGATAAACTCTTGAGTAGTGGAAAATCCAGGCACTACATGACAAAGGATGAGTGTTGTTACACAAGGGAATTCATCAGTAAAATAGGTACATACCTGGGAACACTGGGGAATGGCACATCAATAGAGGATCAATTTAACTCATATTTTCCAGTCCAGTTTTGAGACTCAGGGAACTTGCAGGTTTGTTGAAGTGATGGGGGATTACTGAGAAAGACTGTTGTCTACAGTGAGGAAGGACAGGACTCCTCTGAGTGTATAAATTCACTTTGATACCAAGTTTGGCCTCAGGCCAGTAGATGACAATATCCCAATTTTTTCCTCAAGGAGTGATTTAGAGTAGCTAAACACACAGAGTGAAAAAACACACAGTGGTTCCTCAGTGGCCATTTATTTCTGTGTAAGTTATGAAATATGACCTCCAAGCCTACTGAGGAAACACTGCCTCTTTTGCTCCAGGCAAGTTATGCAAGGCTTAATTTTATTCAAAGTAGTGAAAGAAGTCAATGCCATGAGAGAAAAATGCCAGGACGTGCTGGGTTTGACAGCTCCATCCCCACATAGGAATAAGCCCATCACCAGGCTAGTCCTTGGGGCAATCACTTTCCCTAGGTAAGGTTGAAATGTACCTAATTATCTTTTGGGGGTCCCCTGCTTTCTTATAAATCAGTGCCTGTGCAAATGATTTTTATACAGTAACAAAAATTACTTTTTCTCCATTTTAAAATATCTTCATTAATCAAATTTGTTTTTATTGAGGTCTTTACTATATGCTAGGCATTATTCAAAGTGCTTAGATATAGGGTAAAAATGTCATCCCTGCTATACTCTTAATATTTAGCATAGTAGATGGTTTGATTAAAAAATTCTTCCCTAGCTTCAAACTACCCCATTTAAACTCTGCTTTGTGATTTGAGACTGGAATGCTGCAAATCCCAGTTCTGCTTTGCCTCCTTCTCCCTATTCATCTCTGCCAATAGCCCACACAATGGAGGATAGAGTCAATGGAGGAGAATAGAGAACTTACTTCTACATATCTAACTTCTCTGGACTTCCTGCATGCTCACTGTCAATGTCCTGTCTGCCCTTTCACTTCCTATTCCTCCCTTTTGGGCTTCTTGTTGACTACCTGGGACTTCCTGTCTGCCCCTTCATTTCCTGTCTGTCTCTATGGGCTGTCCATGTGATTACTGTGGTCTTCCTATCTGCCCTTTCACTTCCTGTCTTTCCCCTATGGGTTTCCTGTGTAATCACTGCAGACTTCCTGTCTGTCCCCAATGAGCTTCCTGTCTGAACACTGTGGACTTCCTGTCTTCTCTCTCACTTCCTGTCTGACCCTGTGGACTTCCCATATGATCACTGTGGACTTCCTGTGTGTCCTTTCACTTCCTGCCTGTCCCTTAGGGCTTCCTGTCTGAATACTTTGGACTTCCTGTCTAACCCCTCATTTCCTGTCTGACCCTATGGACTTCCTGTGTGATCACTTTGTACTTCCTGTATGCCCTTTCACTTCCTGCCTGTCCCTTATGGACTTCCTGTCTGAACACTGTGGACTTCCTGTCTAACCCCTCATTTCCTGTCTGACTCTATGGACTTCCTGTGCGATAACTGTGTACTTCCTGTCTGCTCTTTCACTTCCTGTCTGTCCGCTATGGATTTCCTGCCTAGATACTGTGTACTTCCTATCTGCCCTTTCACTTCCTGTCTTTTATGGTCTTGTCATCTAAACACTGTGGATTTCCTGTCTGCCCTTTCACTTCCTATCTATCCCTTATGTGCTTCCCATCTGAACATTGTGGACTTTCTGTCTGCCTTTCATTTTCTGTTCATTCCTGTGGGCTTCCTATATGATCACTGAAGACTTCCTGTCTGCCCTTTCACTTCCTGTCTGACCCTACTGGTTTCTTGTGTGATCACTGTGGACTTCCTGTCTGTCTCCCGTGGCTGCTGTTCATGTGTAATGGTGCTCTGGTGTTTTCTTTTGAATTTTTCAGTTTTAAAATGCCTACTTAAATCTGCATTCTATTTTTTTTGTTAGTTTTTTAGATTTTTTTCTGTAGGGAACATACACTCACTGGGGGAGGAGAGACAGAGAGAGGAAGAGAGAGGAAGAGTAATCACCCCCCTGAGGGCAGGGCTGGCCATGCTGCAACCCCTTCTACTCCATTGTCCTCCATTCTCCTCTTAGGACATTGGGTATGCACATGCACCTGGTGTGATTTTCAGGCCACTGGGTCTTGGACTCAAATTCCAGAGTCAGCCATGTGGGATCCAGTACCTTATCTACTGTGCCAACTGCTGGTTCAATACTACATTCTATTATTTTCCTCTTTTTAAATAATTTGTATGATTTCTGGCTGTTGATTATACTCCAATTGATATAGTTAATGCTAAATACTAAGTAGAAATATTAAATAAGGATAAGAAGTGTATGTGTGTGATATAAAAAACATGTCAACAAATGTTGTAGAAGTAAAGTCATAATAAAGAGAGGTCCTTGCACTACATATGGGAAAATTAATCTCAGAAAGGACTCAGTGCTGAGGAATATAGTGTTGAAGTTGAAAACAAATGAGAAAGTCATTATATCTTAGAGAATGTTGAAGGTCAGTGCATTGGAAACTCACATACATGAACTTGCAGGTCCACCTGCAGCCCCTCCCTGCCCTAGCTCAGTGTGACAGCAGTTCCGTGCCAGGCATGTGCAGTCAGGAAACTGCATTGTCTCAAATGTTTACACCATTTTCTCTAATCAAATTATATGAAATAGTAAACTCTTAGCAGGTCATTACAGTTACATAGGATGAGTAAGTCTGGAGATCTAATGTACAACACTTGGACTGTAGTTAATAACATTGTATTATATACTAAAATTTGCTAAATGAATAGATTTTAGGTGTTTTAATCACACACACAGACACACACAGAAATAACTATGGAAAGTGATATACAATTATCCCAACACTCTCCACCTCTCACCTCCTCAGGGTTCTCTTAGCACCCTGGATTTGTCTTTGTTTTCTCACTCTGTATTGACATTTTCAATCTTCTGCCTCTTTCACCTGACGGTAAACTCCTTGGGCCTAGGTCTGGCAGACTTCTGTGATACCCAGTTCTGAAAGTCACTCATCCTTCACATTGTTACTGTGAAGTAAGATCTAACATAGAGTGCTTGTTTTAGTTTTGCCTTTCTTCTTTATGTACACTTTCTACTGTAAGTGGGACAAAACCTTCAGCTATCTACTTTCATAGTGTTCCTCAAACCAAAGTATCAGAGATCTCTTGCAAAATGTTTCCAATCTCAAAGTCTGAGCATCACAGGTAAAAACTATACATCAGTATAGAAACTGCATAGTCTCACAAGTGTAAACCATTTTCTCTAATCAAATGATACGAAATATACTTTTATCTAAACAGTATATTAAGTTGTTGGAAAAGTCATGATGCATTTTTGCATGGGAAAAAAACAGAAAAATAAGTCATGAATTTTCTGACAACCCAATAAATGTATTTAATTGCCAGGGGACATGTGTATTGGCAAGAGTGAGACAAAGAAAGAGGAGAGAGAGAAGGGAAAATCTCCCCCATCAAGGCATGGTCATGCCACAATCCCCTCTCCTCCATTTCTTCATCCTTGAGATTTGAGGCATGCACTTACAACAGCTGTGCCTTTCAAGCTGTTGAGGCTGCGATTCGAGCTGCACATTCAGCCAAGTGGGATCTCACTCCCTTAACTGTGAGGCTATGGAACCAGACTCATACTGTAGATTAAATAGGGAGACTAGAATAGAGAAGATTATCCACTAGAGGAGATCTTGTCTTCAGAGTACTCTCCACTGGGATCTGCAAACAGGGCTAATTCTACCAACTCTAATTCCCATGGAGAGCAGGCCACTCAAGTCCAACTTGAGGCTTTCAGGAAAAGCTTAACTGACCTATGACTTAATTGGGGTCTGGAAGAGCCAAGAACAACAATGACAGGAAAAGGAGCCATCAACCAACATAGAAGACACTATTTTTCTTCATCTGTTAACAGATTGGAGAGATAGGAGCACCAGGCTAGGCAGCTGTTGGAAGATCCCCTTTGATATTTGTATTATCCAGCTAAAGACAGGAAACTTGTTCATCCTTCTTTTTTCTTCTTTCAAATGCCTTTTGTTTATTCTAGCTTATGGCAAATCTAACCCTCACACTCATAAGTATAGTAAGTGTAGTTGAGGTCACGTTTGTAAAGACCATCTACAGACTGAGTATCAGTGATTCTAGAACTTCTGTATTTACAAGATGAATAGTGAAGGCATTGCATTTCTCTTCTAGTGAATGCCACAATCAGACTCCAGTGCTTGTTATCCAGAGAAGCCTTTCTTTTCTGTACTATTTCACTTTTATATCTGTCATGTAACCGTTCACTTACAACTTGTGCTGTTAACTCCCACTAAGTCAAAGACAGAAATCTCAAGCTGCTGTGAGCCAGCTGCATTCATGGGGTAGACTCTAAGGCCTGGATTAGTCATCACAGGACAGCTCTGGCTCTGGAGACAAGGCACATCCCTGCTTGGCTCATGGGGGCTCCCTTACCCAGGCTCCATCAACAAACCCAAGGTTGCCAAACTCTGACAGGCATGACACATACCTCCCTACCACACAGACGGCTTCCACTTCCGGTATTCGTCTTTGTGGAAGACAGCCGAGAGAGCGAGCTTTGTTTTGTACCTTATGTGAAGCGTGCTAGTCTGTTAAAGAAGGAAGACCTCCCTTTCCTGAGAGAGTGTGGAAGTAACCAGCCATACTGTCTTCCTGCTTTACAAGAGTGAGAAATAACCACTGTCCCTGGCAACTCCTTGCTGTACCCATTCTCTAAACAAAATAAATGAAAGTAGAAGTTTGATCAACTCACATCAAATTTCCCTGAAAAACTATATGCTGTTCTTAAAAAAAAAAATTGTACAGACTTTAGCATTTGCATGTACTTAGTATTCTAAGGACTTGGTTATGTATTTCCCTTTAACAGAAAATATTCTCACATACATTACGTCTTTATGTGATACATGTCTGATTTCCCCTTTTCCAAAGAAGGAAAGAAATTTAAGACAGATTGAAAGTATTTTCACAAGATGCAATAAATGTCCAGGATCCTTTCTGTCAAACCTTTAATTGTCAAGAGCTTGATGTGTTTTGTCCACACACATTTACTCTGTCACCTAAGTCCTATTGTTCTCATCTGCAAATGACTGACTTGTGGTCAAGAATCTAAGTATCTTAAGCAAGCCATGCTATGAAGGAGAGGCATTGTATGTCCCCACTTAATATATACCGAGTGTCCGCACTCTAAAATATATATATATTTGAAACCATACTGCTTCTGTTGTTATAGAGTTATAAAATTATACAAAATTATAAGACATATTTTGAACATTATCTTTAAAATTTAGTATTTTGAAATTTTGAAAGTTGTTTGTAAACTGTCAAGAATTATGGAGTATGAGCTAAAATTTTTTGCTATGTAAAGTAAATGTTTGTGGAAAAATGTAAAAATAAATAGATGAAAGAAAAAAAAAGATTTTTGTACCTAAAAATATGGAAATACTTTCTGAAAAGTAAAAGACATTGAGATTTCAAGAAGTGGATCACCTGAGGGGTACAGGCCGATCCTCAGCTTGCCAGATATTCCTCACCCTGGCTCCTGCCCAGGGGTCTCGTGAAGCCTGTCAGTGATGTGCCGAGTCTAAATCAGGATCCAGCAAAATGGAAAACTGGCCCACATATCCAGGAGTGCCACAAGGCAGCACTGCCTGCCCTGGCCAAAGCCCCTACTCATTAGTGTGCTCTAGGCTGAGCCCCCCCAGGCCGGAAAGCTGAGATCCGAAATGCTCCAGTATCTGACAAGAACTGAAACTGAGCACTGACATGACACCTGAAGTGGAAAATTCCACCTGAACTCACGTGTCGGGTCACAATCAAAATGCTACAGTAGGAAAGATTGTGTAGAACTACCTCTGGGCTGTGCACGTACGTGTGTATGAACATAAATGGGTTTTGTGCTACATTCAGCTCCAACCCCCAAGATATCTCATGAAGCAAATATTCCAGAATCCAGAAACATAAGCAACAGGGCCAATTCTTGGAAGGCTGTCGTTCTATTAGTCAAATGAAAACGTTTCTCCAGTTTCCAGAAAGGGTCACATTCCCGCGCACTAGGCCTCGCCGCAAGTGCTCAGGCAGATTCGAATCCCGGTGCTCCTCCGCGCTTTCTAGGACAAGCCACGGCAGAAAGCAGCGCGCTCTAGAACGAATGGGCCACGTGGCGTGGGAGGACTCAAGAGTACCCTACCAAGTTTCCGCGGCAATTTCCCTGCTGCTGTTATAGATCAAAGAAATCCAACCCGCGGAGACAGGTCCGTGGGCTTGGGCTAAGCCTCCCCTTCCACCCATCGCGGCCTGGTCTGCACCTGCGTGCCTGCGGTACTCACCAAACCCTGACAGGTGGAGAGGGCCACGGAGGAGTTGCGGTGCGCCCGCACGGAGCCTTGGTAGAAGCAGAGGTCCTGGGGCGGGAAGGCCCGCACTGACTTGGTGCCGCGCTTCCCCCACGTCTGCACCAAAAATCCGGGAGCCACGAGGTCGCGGGATGTTTTCAGGTCCATGTGGAAGTCGTGCCTGACGCCCTTCAGCCGAAGATAAAGCGAGTCAGCTCCCGGCGCCGTTGCAGCTCTGCGCCTCCGCTGGTGGTGCAGGACCTCGTGGGATACGTAGTCCCCCCGGTCGTCCACCTCGTAGGCAGTGACCAGGTCATATTCTGAAATCGAGAAGGGAGCGCATGAGTAAGCTCGGGACCCTGAGAAGATCCAGGAAGTCTTGCACTGCTAAGACCGTTTTTCCAGAGGACGTTTCACCCAATTAGAATGGAAGAAGAGGTAGTAACTGTAGCTTCCCAAATTCCAATTGTGGAATTAGTAACAGAGTTAACAGAGAAAATCCCGAAGGGGCCGTTAGTTAAGTCGCTGCGGCCTACAGTGGGTCATTATCCACCCAGCCAGGTCCCACCTTGGAGGAGACGCGTTACTGACTGCAGAGACCAAGCTGGGCTTTGGGGACGATGGTTTGCAGATTTTACAGATACCGTAACTAGCACATGTCATTGTTAAGTGCTAGAACATTCTTTTAGTCGTATTATTTCTGTTTCTTATAAACATCTTATTGAATTAGTTTAAAACTTTTAGCTTAGTAATACCCACAATTTTTCAGAAAACAGTTTCAAAGAAAAATACGGTAGGAATTCTGTGCTGCTTGTTTTTAATGTTTAATTATGAAATGATCAGACGGGCTGAAGAACAGGCAGGAGCACCTGTGTGTCTCCTGGCTGTCAGCATGTGGACAGGCTCACGTGTGCATCTGCTCCCGCTCAGAACCAGGGTGGGGCCTGGATTCTGGCCCGAGGCAGCTCTCACTCCTCCACCTCTTCAACAAGTCCCACCCCCTCTCCCCATGGTAATGTGCACTATGCTTCTCTCCAACTTTTTCAAACAAATCGTCTTTCGAAAACGTAACATTAAGCTGCATGGAGAGCTCAGATTTCGGACACCCACACGGCCTGTCAGGCTGCAGTCCCTGGTGGCTGTGTGTGTTGCATTTGGTGCAGGTTCAAGGTCTTGCCTGCTCCAGGAGCAAGCACAGAGCAGCTCTGCAGCCCTCAGGACCCTGCCCAGTGGCCTCACTGCCTTTCGGTACATACTGCAGTGTCTGCTCCGAAGAGCTTTCCCCATCTAGAAAACTTTCCTAGTTATCAGAGGAGCTGTTCTCCCCTGACCACCATTAAAAGCGCCGTCTCTGCTGTCCAGAGCCCAGGGAAGGGCTGGTTCTGAGTGGAAACCACAGAGCGTGGGCGAGACTGGGGTGTGTCTTGCTGCTCGCCGTGATGTCCACTGGGACCTAGACTTCTAGACCACGTGAAGGTGGCGGTGAAGGCTGGGGTGACAAAACGCCTGTGAGGAAGTCCCAGCCGTAGGTTTTCACACTGCAGCCTGTGGCACGCATGCTTCCTGCTGCGTGTGTGCACGGTGCACTGGGCCTGCGCACGCTCGACGGTCTGCTTCCTCTCGTGGGTGTTTCCTGTCACCAGAAACAACAGTTCACCATGACACCAGGCTCCCCTCCGGCCTTACTGGGAAATGTCTGAAAAGGCGGTCAGGCCCGGCACCAGGTGGGCTGCAGAGACCCCAGCCTCCCGTGAGGTGGACCGTCACCAGAGACCAAACGCCACCGCCTCTTACATGTGCGCTGTGACTTGGACCCTGGTGTTTCTCCCCGGTGTTAGCGGTCGGAGGTGCACGTGCCCCCTGCTGTTTCTGCGGGAGGTGCAGGCCCACCCAGACTGTGGTGCTCGGACCAGTGTCAGGCCGCAGGGGCGCTCAGCACTTCCTGACCCTGTGACATCCATGGGCTGAAATGGCTATGACAGGAGCGTGTCCCCACGGACCCAGCGAGTACTACGACCGAGCCCCACACCTTGCACACTACCCAGAGGGCTGTGGTCAAACACCCCTGGGCCGGCCCGCGACAGGCTGACCTGTCTTGTGTTGTATACATGTTTGAATGTGAATCATTATAAACTTCTCACACACACACACACACACACACACGTGCACATACAACTCATGTCTTTTATGGCCAGTGAAAGGAAGTTCTAAAGAATTCCCAAATATAACTTTGGAATTGAAAAAGGTAACAGATTTATGATATATTTTGGTCTTAACAAGAACAAAAGTTTTAAGTTTAATGATTTACTTCTTCCCTGAGTGAGGGAAAGGGAGAGGAAAAGCACGCCCAGCAGAGTCTAGGTGCTTCAGTGCCCCGGCCGCTGCCAGCCCTGGGTCACGGGCACACGCGTGCCAGCCGCCCACTCCGGGAGCTCTCCTGACCAGACCAGAGCCTCCCACATGGGGGTGCCTCTCAGAGCACCTGCATGTTACTGCCGCGCCACGGTCTGGCCCTACCTGCTAACTTTATTACAATGTGAATTTGCAGGAGAAAGCATTGAAGTCTGCTAAGAGAGAAAGAAACGTGATGCTGAGTCAGCAGAAATGAAATTGCTCTGAAAACAGGATTGACCCCAATTTAGTTTTCCATTATTGCCTCAAAGAATATGCACAGTTCTCTTTACTACCTACGGTTTCTTTAGACACCCAGAAAGTGAGCCATGATAGTATGAACTGGGTGTTACTTTTAACAAAACCTGCGGCCCCAAATTGTTATTTCAAAACCAACTTGTGTAATGGATGCCGAGATGTCTGACAGTGAATGGCCCATGTGGATCTCAGCTGTGACTCCAGGTGACACTGCTAAGCAGGACCCAGCCTCGCTCTGGGGGGCAGGCACGTGGGGTGGGGGCGCAGGGCAGCCCCTCCATGCCCACTCTCTCACTTGAGCCTTTTCTATTAAAGAGCAAAATTACTTGGAGAGCGGGGATGAGGAGTAGAGTGTCCACCAACGCTAGGCCGTCCCAGATGAGGGCCCACGTTTGCTTCAGGGTCTGACCAAGCTCGGTGCGTGGTTGTCATGGGCACACTGTGCTCCTGACACCAGCCGAGGTGCCTGGGGACCGGAGCAGCCTGCTCCGCAGGAATGGCAAGGAAGCCTGAGGTCTCCAGCAGAAAAGCACACTCGGCAGGAAGCGGTGGCTTTTCTTCCTGAACGAGTCTCTGCCATGATGTTCTCATCCCGAGCGAGACTCATAAATGCTGTGGAGTACTCTGGGTATTTCCTGAGTCCCTTTGGCATCTTCATTATTTTATGGAACTAAAATTTGGTATAAAATATTTTTAAAAAGATATGAAGGGGAATAATGAACTTTTAATATGGATAATTATATTTTAAAACATGTCATAACAAAAATGTCGAAGGCAGCAAGCAGGTGAGCATCAAATATGAAGTTGTCTTGTAAACGCCCCGTGAAATGTGTTCTAAACATTATAACGTTTGCCTTCAGCGCCCTCTTGTGGTCCTCAGACCGTCCTACGGTTAAGCATCAATCTGCTATTTACCACTTTATATGCTACTCACATATCCATGCTCCAGGGGAGAACTCCAACAGAGCATGCATATATTATTCTCTTCAAGTTAGTTTGTCAAGAGAAAGCAATTCCCAATTATTAGCTGTTAAATTTTCTGAAAATACTTTGAAATAAACATAGTTTTCCTGACGTCAATACTATTAACATTTGAGATGACAACTTATTGTTGGAAGTGGTGGGAAGTACTATTTGGAAACTACCTCTGCATGGGTTCAGATAAAAGCCACCTCGCAGCCAGTGCCCTGCAGTGACAAGACGTGCAGATGCCATGTGGAATCTGCAAAGCCACCTGTCAGTGTTAGAAGTGGCAGAGGCCCCACTAGCTGTTTCTCACTACTGTCTCCAGAGCGCTCCCACTCTCCAAGAGCATGATTTGGGTCCTAAGGTGATAAGCACTGAGGAAAAACGACCGTGTTCCGTCTCCTGCTTTGAGAGTCAAGGACAGACAGATCATCTAATTTAAAAGACGAGAAGGCGCCGGAGGAGAGTATGAAGAAGGGTAATAAGCTCTTTATAACGGAGTGGCTTCGATTAATATGCCCTCGAGAGTCTGCCTGATTTCTTTAAACTTTGAAAACGAAGCCACCTCCTCGCCTTTCTCCTGCCGTTAAGGTAAAACTCCCGCTGTAACT
>NW_006206241.1:2773357-2773725 GCF_000334495.1 Tupaia belangeri chinensis | reverse complement strand
AGAAAAGGGCAGGAAGGAGTCTTCCTAGTGGAGTTTGATCGAGTTATGAACACCCACAGCACCTCATTAACCGGCGGCGGGTGATTTACAAGCTGCTAAATCGCACGGATTAGAAGCCCTGGCCTGGCCTCGGCCTCGCAGACTTACCGCCGGTGTCGGCCCAGTCCGGCTGCTCCGCGGGCGCGGGAGGCTGCGGGACGCTGGGGCTCCCAGGGGCTGCCGGTGCGGGTCCCAGGGCGCACGCAGGTGCCTGCAGGAAAACAGCGGCGACACCTCGGTGAGAGGCGGGACTGCGGGAGGGGAGCCGCAGGGCCGGTCTGTAGGAGCGAGCGGCGCGCGGGCTCCCCCGCCCACCCCCCCGCGGCAGC
>NW_006206241.1:2772883-2773136 GCF_000334495.1 Tupaia belangeri chinensis | reverse complement strand
AGCAGGGGGTCAGGACAGAGGAGGGGTGAGGGGAGGGACGGAGAGAGAAAGGGACAAAGAGGGGGAAGGGAGTTGGGACTTAGGCGACAAGGGCAGCGGAAAGGGGGCGTAGGAGACTCGGGTGCGCGGGCGGCAGGGTGGGAGGAGGGCAGGGGAGGACTCGGAGTCCTCTGGCTGGCAGTGGGCGCCTCGGAGGCCGACGGAGAGCCTATGGGTGGAGGGGCTGGCCCGGGCCCCCGCCGGGCGCCGCCCC
>NW_006206241.1:2770593-2772852 GCF_000334495.1 Tupaia belangeri chinensis | reverse complement strand
CGGGGCCGCTTGCTGCCACCGCGCCCTGGCCGCCTGCCGGGTCGCGCCCGGGGCCCGCTGGGATCTGTTCTCCTGTTGGGTGGGAAAGATTGGGAGTGAGAAAAACGGTGCCCAAACGTTCCGGGGGACGCGCGCATCTGAGTATGAACGAACGTCGATGCTCTGAGGCTCCCAAAGTGCTGGGAGACTAGGCGGTCCAGGAAGCACTGTCACCCGCTCGGTCTGCCTGGGTGTGGCGGAGCTCCACGCCGAGTCAGTCACCCTCCGCTGGCCTGTCCGCAAGTGCAGGTGCTGGGCTGCTGGGGACGTGGGCAGCTGACCTGGAGACGTGAGGGTCCAGGCTGAAGGCCAGTGGGGTGTGCGCTGCTCCAGGGGCTGGGAGTACGCATTTGCGCGGTCAGCCGCCTGCTCTGTATCCCTTCACAGTGTGTGTGTGTGTGCGTTAGAGAGACCACAGGACTGTGAGCGTGCCCCGCATGTCCACCTGTGTGTGTGCCGGTTAACGCTTATGCGTCTGAGCACACACATGTTTGGGCGCACGCCTGTGTGTGCGTGAGGGCGTGCACTGCTCCCTTCCACTGACTGCACCCCTCTCCGCGCCCACTTACCTCCTGTGGGCCCGCAGTGGGCTCCTGCTTCGCTGCTGCTTCTAATGTTCATTAACCAGTTTTGCCTGACTTTGCCCGCTTTGCACTTTTCTGAGTGGGGGGGGGGTGAGGTGGGTGCTGAAAGAGGGACAGGACAGCAGCGGGGGTCTCTCTGGCCTTTCAGACCTAGACAGCCTTGAGCACACCTAGAATGCAAAGGTGCGGGCGGGGAAAGCTCTCAGCAGCCTCTGGCCTGTGGCAGTTCTGCAGGGTCAGACATCCACGCAGGGGCAGGGCGCCAACACACTCTTTTCCTTGTATTCATTTACTTAAAGACACTCCTTAAAATGCAGATATTTTTTACTTAAAGGCTTGCATTGGGAGAGGCATTAACACACTCACCTTCTCCCTCAATGCCTGGCGAGTCTCTGCCTCAGCAGCTTGTCTTCACCTGGAAGCAGTGAGGATGGAGTGGGGAGGCCCTGGAGGTCTCTAAAACGTCCTGCAGGTGGAGGCAGAATCTCCCTTTGCCTGTGTATGGACATTGCCTGCTTGATAAATGGGAATTTTGAATCACCTCTATGTCCAGTGTAAGGTAAAAGGGAGCCCTTTCCAGTCTAACCATCACCTAGTGATACACAGAGGCTCTCTCTGTAGTTTGAAAAGGATGGAAGGAAGAAGAATGGCTGGTACAGGAGGATCCACTCTTAGGATTATTCTAATAGAGTAAACCCAAGAGGAGTGGCTTCTTGAGTCTCTCCATCATAAAGAAAGAAACAATGTTCTTAACAATGGAGAGGTTTTCCAGTCCCTGTGGAGGCCCACAAATTCCGGTGCACATCCTAGGACCTGACTGTCTCCAGATAGTGTGGAGGGAGCGCCACCTCAGCTGATGGGGCCCAGGGTGGGAGATGGAATGAACACACCTCAGGACCTGCAGGTGGTGTGGTGGTTAAGGCGCTGGACTCCCCCATGGTTGACAGTGGTTCAAGTCCCAGACTTGGTGGCTTGAAAATCACACCAGGCACATAATGCATGCATGCCCAAAATCCTGAGAGGAAAATGGTGGAGAAGGGATTGTGGCCTGGTCATCTCCTCTGGGGAGTGGTTTCTTACTTTTCCTCTCTGTCTCTCTTTGTTTCTCTCTGCACCCTTTGGCAAAAACTTTACAAAGGGGCCAGCAGGTGGTGGTTAAGGCACTGGATACCCACATAGCCAACTGTGCTTTGAGTT
This sequence comes from Tupaia belangeri chinensis, assembly GCF_000334495.1. Lineage (NCBI taxonomy): Eukaryota > Metazoa > Chordata > Mammalia > Scandentia > Tupaiidae > Tupaia > Tupaia belangeri. The sequence goes on along the minus strand of NW_006206241.1, from coordinate 2,771,032 downwards.
CTGGACCCTGCGGCTTGAAACTCATGCCAGGCACGTGAGGTACATGCCCAAAATCCTGAGAGGAGAAGAGAGTTTGGCATGGCCATCCCCCTTGGGGGTGGTTTCTGACTTTCTGTCTATCGATTCGTGTCTCTGGTGAGTGCACACACCGTATAGTAAAAATCTCTCTTAAAAAAAAGCCAATGCTGGGGACCAGCAGTTAGCGTAATGGCTATGTTGCTGGACTCCCACGTAGTCGACCGCGGTTCGAGTCTCGGACCCGGTGGCTTAAACTCATGCCGGGCGCATGTGCGTGTGTGCCCAAGATCCCAAGAGGAGAATGGAGGGGAAGGGATTGTGGATGGCCATCCCCTCTGGGAGGTGTTTTCTCGCTTTCTATCTCTCTGTCTCTCTCTGTCTGGCGAGCGCATGTGCCCTATAGCAAAAACTTCTCAAAAAA
>NW_006206241.1:2758058-2770550 GCF_000334495.1 Tupaia belangeri chinensis | reverse complement strand
AACTCTCAGGTGCTGCTCAGTGGCAGGGGACGGAGTCACTGGAGCACAAGGTCCTAACCCGTAGGTCATGCCACCGCCCAGCACTGCAGTCAGGGCCCTGAGTCCTGTGGGTACAATCAGCTGCTTTCCCCATGCAGCCTTCCCTGCTGAGCAGCACAGGCTCCCCTGCTTCCTCAGTCAGCCTAAGGCATTGCCTAGCACAGGGCCCAGGCCTCACTCTCCCTGCCCTCCCTTTAGAAGAGCCCCTTCCTGTGGTAACTGACCTCAGAGGGTCTGACGCTAACTGCGAACACGCACACATACACCCCCTACCCACCTCCCAGGGCACAGTCCTCATACTCAGCCCTCCGGAGGGAGTGCTCTCTGCTGACGGGAGCTCACAGGCCCAAGTACTCTGTGTGTTGCTGGGCAAGAGGCAGCTGGAAGAGGAGCTCCATCCATGCTGCCAGCTAGTCCCATGGCATCTGTCAGCATCACCAGGAGCACCAAGCCCTGCCCCAAGGGGAGCAGTCAGTCACCTGGGGTGAAGACTCTGACCTCAGTCATCGTCCCCTGGGATCACCACTCTATTCTTCCTAGGTTCTAAAGCACTCTAGTCTGTCTTTTTTCTTTTCTTTCTTTCTTTTTTTTTTTTGAGAGGTTTTTGCTATAGGGCACGTGCACTCGCCAGACAGAGACAGAGAGACAGAAAGCGAGAAATCACCCCCCAGGGGGGATGGCCACACCACAATCCCTTCTCCTCCATTCTCCTCTCGGGATCTTGGGCACACAAGCGCATGCACCTGGAGTGAGTTTTAAACCACTGGGTCCAGGATGAGAACCGTGGTTGACTACATGGGAGTCCAGGGACATAACCATTACGCTAACTGTTGGTCCCTTGCACTCTACCCTTTCTTGAATATATCTGTCAATATATCGGTTATAATGTGCTAAGATATTTACATTGTGTGTGTGTATATCTGTCCATGCAGGCATGCACGTCAACACATGTGTATGCACGTCCATGTGCTTATGTTCACGCACGTATGTCCATATGTGCATGCATGTCTATGTGCATGCCTATGTGTGCACATGTCTGTATGTATGTCTACCTGTGTCTGTTTCTGTGTGCATATGCCTATGTCCATATATGTATGCATGTCTATGTGCATGTCCATGTGTGCACATGGACACACTGTTTGTATATGTGTATCTATGTATATGTGCATGTCTCTGTGTGATATGCCTATGCATGTATGTCCATATGTGTATGTACACGCACATATGTATGGCCATACATGCACATGTTTCTATGTGTATGTCCATGTGTGCATTTACATATATGTGTATGTCTATGTGTGTGTGAGCATGTTGTGATATATGTACAAGATGTAAGCTCTAAAATTAAGGTTTGATATCATATTCTGTTGACATCTGGTAAAACTGGGAGAGCCTTGAAGAACCTATTGCAGGTTTTCCTCCCCACTCTGCTTCTTCACGTAAGGGCTCCTCTGCACACAGCCCTGCTGTTCATGCTGTTTCCCCGTGTGCCTCTCCATATTGAGCCTGCCCTCGCTTGCTCAGGTCCATGGCTAATCAATACCATCTCACGCATCCAGTGTGGGGTGGCCTGCGCTTGGCTTCCCTGGGCCCGAGGGCAGCAATCTTTCCATCACCATGGGGGGAACAAGAAGCAGTGAAAATACAGTTGTGTGCCCTTTTCTCTTTTGTTCTTAGGGTTTTGGAAACTGTAAAATTAACAAAAAGCTTCTCAAATGATTTCTGTGCCCTGGAACATTTTAAACACATGGCTATTATCTTTTCCTTCAAGATTTGATAGAACACATTTGTGGAAGTATTTGGGTCTGACTTATTTTTTGGAGCAAATTTGTTGCCTGGTTATTTAGTGTGTTCTGTTGCTAATGGCCTGTGTATTCTGTTTCTTCTTCTTGAAACCATTTTTAATTAGTATTTTCCCAGAAAAGAATTTCTGTCATCAAGATTTTCAGTCATCTTAAAATTGTTTCTTTTGCTTGCTTTTACTGTCAGTCAATCCTTTGTTATGATCACGCACACGGGCCCCTTCCCACTGACTTGGTTTGCATTTAAAATGTTATGGTTTATTACTTACATTTAATCACTGTACATCTTTATAGCATACATTATGGCTTTTCTTTCCCCCCTCCTTGATTCCCTCCTCCTGCCCCTCCATTGCTCACTCCCTCTCACACTGTCTCCAGGACCCGTGGAGTTTGTAACTCCACGCGGAGGCCAGCTTTCAACAATGACTTCCAGTGTTTCCGTGGTTGTGTATTGTGGGGACATATGGAGGGTGAGTCAACTGTTCTGTCTCTATACTTTCTCTTTATTGTGTGAAGTGTAGAGATTTTTAAAGAATACATGTTAATTGGGCTTCTTTGGAGTAACTTTTGCCAACATGTGATAATACTTTATAACATAAATACTGCTTTTCCATCTAGGTTTGTAGATCTTTCTCCCTCTAGTTTTGTTCAATAAAGTTTCCATTCTTGTCTGCATCTCCTCCTCTGTGAAATGAATCTTCCTTAATTTAATGTTGCCTCAGCTGGGTGGCATCTTACAACCGCAATGTCTACTTAACATGGTGGTGTGGCTTCCCACTCTCCTCTGCAGTGTCTCCCCTCCTCTTCCCCAATCCCACATGAAACCTCTACCAGCAGATGTTGGGCTCACACTGATGACATCCTACACAGAGTTTAACTGCAACCAGAGTCCCAAATCTGTTACATTTGGCTTGGAAACAATTTGTCCATGTGCTTTGGTGGGCATCCTTGTTCTTTGTAGACATCATCTTCCAACATGGATGTGCTCCTTCTCCTCTTGTTTTCCATATTACTCAAGACAGGTTAAAGTTTGTTACACATTTTTTTTTTTTTTCAGAGTACGTGTTCCCATTTTAACTTGTTCACTGTCTTTATGTAATTTGTTTCTGCATATTCATTTTTCATGACCAATAAGTATTTATTAAAGGAGTAAATCATTAAATAATTCTCTCTATATTTTAACTTCCTTTTTTAGTCTCATATTTCTCCGTGATGCCATAGTTTCATTTCCATAACTGAAACATGCAGGACAGAAGAACTCCAGTACTGCAGTATTCCTCTGCTCCTTACTCTTGCCAAGAATGGAGGCTGCTGTGGAGAGTTCCCGAGGAAGAGCATGCAAGAACTGGAGCAGAAGTCCAACCGTCATGGAGGAGGGACAAGTGATGCCTATTCAACAATTTGTTCCTGTTCTCTACACTACCAAAAAGCCAACTTGGAATGAAGAATCTAACCATTGCCTTTTTTTCTCTCAATCGTGTTGCTGCTGTGACCTGAAGTTTACCTTTGTGGAGGAGGCATGCGGAGTCAACTTCAGTTTCATCACTTTATTGGTAACCCCACTTGCTCTTCAACAATCCTCGGAAGATTGTTGTGTCTTTGACCCTGCATTTTCAGGATGTGCCTGGCCTGTGTATTTTGTCATTAGTTTTTCCTGGCATCTCAGGAACTCTATTTATTTATTTATTTATTTATTAAAGTTCAAGTTTATTTTGGTGAAAATTTTTTTTTAAATTCATGCATTTTTTATAACACATTTCTCATAAACTTTTGAAGGCCCCTCATAAATAAAATTTATATAAGGAAAAGTAAGAGATTAGAAACATCTCAATTTCACCCTTGAACAAAGGTAAAACAAAATTAAACTGATGCCCTCAGACATTCTGTTTTTATTTTTTAATCCATATATATTTAAATTAATGCGCTAATTTATTTTCAGTTTTTTAAAAATTATTATGCTGATTTATTTTCAGTACTTTAAATTCTTTATTTACATTTACTTACTGTACATCTTTACAGTGTACAACAGTTTTTCCCAGCATGAATATGGTGAATATAAGTCAAATAAAAGACATTATCATATGCATCGACAGATAATGTTTCATTTTTATGTCTATGAAATGTTTTCTTTGTTATTTTTCCCCTGATCCCCTCTCTTCGACCCTTGCTACCCACCCCCTATAACTCACCCCTTTCTATACTGTCTCTAGTATCTACAGTTGAGCTCCTTGTTAGTAGACCTTCCAATCTTTCAGTTTCTGCTACAGAGTGCAGATATTCAGTGTATATTAAGTAGGGACATACAATGCTATCTCTCATAGTCTGACTTGCTTCACTTAGCATTAAATCTTCCATATTCACCCACTTTATGTCAAATATCAGTCTCATCTCTTTATGGTTGGGTAATATCCCACAGTGTACATATGCCACATTTTTTTAATGTACTCATCTGTTCTAGACATTTGGATTGATTCCATGTCCTAGCAATTGTGAATAATGCTGCAATACACATGGATGTGCAAGTGTTTTACCAACTGAGTGTTTTCCTGTTTTTTGGGTGGATACCCAATCAAGAGTGGAATTAATGGGTCATATGGAAGTTGTATTTGTAGGTTTCTGGGGAACCTCCACATTGTTTTCTATGGTGGTTGAACTAACTTACATTTCCACCAGCAGTGTAGGAGGGTTGCCTTCCCACTGCAGCCTCAACAGCACTTATCATTCTATATTTTTAAAATCTTAGCCATTCTGTCTGAAGTTAAATGGTATCTGATTCTGGTTTTGATTTGCATTTCTCTTATAACAGGAGATATTGAGAATTTCTCACATGCATTTTGACCATTCATGTGTCTTCCTCGGAGAGTTGTCTGTTCTGCTTATTTGCTCATCTTATCATTCTATATTTTTAAAATCTTAGCCATTCTGTCTGAAGTTAAATGGTATCTGATTCTGGTTTTGATTTGCATTTCTCTTATAACAGGAGATATTGAGAATTTCTCACATGCATTTTGACCATTCATGTGTCTTCCTCGGAGAGTTGTCTGTTCTGCTTATTTGCTCATCTTTTAATTGGATTTTTTAAATTTTTTTTTTTTTCTTTTTGCAGGTAAGCTGCTTGAGTTCCCGGTATATTCTGGTTATCAGTTCCTTATCTGAGGCATAGTGTGCCAATATATTCTCCCATTCTGAGGGTTATTTCTTCAACCTAATTATTATTTCTTTTGCCATGCCGAGGCTTTTTAGACTGATGTGGTCCCACTTGTCTATTTTGGGGATTATTGCCTGTGATTTGGGGGTTTTATTTAAAAAGTCTTTGCTTATTTTGATGTCTCCAAGAGTTTTCTCTGTGTTTTACACCAGTATTTTTATAGTTTGAGGCTTTATGTTTAGAACTTTGATCAGGTTTGAGTTGATTTTTGTTAATGTTGTCAATGGTGAGAGATAGAGGTCTAGTTTCATTTTTCTGCAGGTGGGTATTCGTGTTTTCCAGCACCATTTGATGAAGAGAGTTTTTCCTCCCATTGGATTGTCTTGTGCCTTTTGTCAAAAATCAGTTGGCTGTATGTTTTGGGGTTTATTTCTGGGTTCTCTATTCTGTTCTATTGGTTTACATGCCTGCCTTTGTGCTGGGTCTTGGTTATCACAGCTTTGTTAAATATTTTAAGGTCAGGAAGTGAGATGCCTCCCACTTCATTCTTTTTGCACAGCATTGCTTTGGGGATACAGGGCCTTTTATGATCCCAGACAAATTTAATTATTGTTTTCCTATTTCTGTGAAGAGTATCTTTATAATTTGATTGGAATTGCATTGAATTTATAAATTAATTTGGGTGGCATTGACATTTTGCTTATATCAATTCCTCCAATCCAGGAACATGTCACTTCATTTTTGTGTATCATTTTAGTTTTTTTTTCAGTTTTTCATAGTTTTACTTATAGAGGTCTTCTACTCCTTTGGTAAGCTTCTTCCTAGGTATGTTATTTATTTATCTTTTTTACTGCTATAAATGGTGCTGCTTTCTTCAGCTCTACTTCAGTCTGTTCACTGTTGATATAGCAAAATGCTATACATTTTTGTATGTTGACTTTGTATCCTGCCTTTGTAGCCTTTATTGCATTCATTTATCACTGCTAGGATTTTTTTTTTTTTGGTGTGTGCGTGTGTGCATGTGTGGATTCTTTTGGATTTTCTATGTATATAATAATGTCATTTGAAGTAGAGATAATTTGATTTCCTTTTCTTTATTTGAATGCCTTTCATTTTATTCTCTTGTCTGCATTGGTAAAGGTTTCCAGTATTATGTTTAAAGGAGTGGGACAGTGGGCAGCCTTGTTATGTTCTAGTTTTCAGTGCAAGAGCTTTCAGCTCTTTCCTATTCAGTATGATATTAGCTATGAGTTTCTCATATATGGCTTTTATTATGTTGAAAATGCTCCTTTTATGCTGATTTTGTTGAACCTTAGTCATGAAGGAATGTTACATTTTGTCAAATGCTTTTTCTGTATTCATTAATGTGATCGTATAGTTTTTATCTTTCTTTCTGTTTATAGGATGTATTACATTTATTGTTTTGTGTGCACTGCACCACCCTTGCATTCCTGGAATAAAGTCTACCAAGTCATGGTGTATAACCTTTTTAATGTGTTATTGGACACAATTTGCAAGTATCTTGTTGAGAATATTTGCATCTATATTCATTAGGGATATTAGTCTGTAGTTTTTTATTTATTTCTTTTTTATGTTAATGTCCTTGTCTGTTTTTGGGATCAGGGTAATGGAAGTTTCATAGAATGAATTTGTGAGGGTTCCTTCCTTTTGGATCTTTAAAAATAGTTTGAGGAGAACTGGAGTTAACTCTTTTATAAAGATTTTGTAGAATTTGGAAGTGAAGCCATCAGAATGCAGGTTTTTCTTTGTTGGAAGACTATTACTTATTCAGTCTCATTGCTAATTATTGGTCTATTTAGACTTTCTATTTTTTCCTGGTTCGATCTTGGTAAGTTATGCATGTTCAGAAATTTGTCCATCTCATCTAGGTTTTTTTGTTTGTTGGCATATGATCACTCATAGTATTCTCCTATGATCTTTTGTATTTCTGTTATATCTGTTGTAGTATTGCCTATTTCATTGCTGACTTGATTTATCTGGTTTCTTTCTCTGTTCTTCTTGATTAGCCTAGCTAACAGTGTGCCAATTTTATCTTCTCAAAGAACTAGTTTTTGGTTTCATTTATTTTCTGTATAGTTCTTTCATTTTCTGTTTCATTTATTTCTGCTCTAATCTTTATTATTTCCTTACTCCTGGTATTTTTGTTGTTACTGTTTATCCAGTTTCCTGAGATATGTCATTAGGTTGTCTAATTGTCACCTTTCAATTTGTTTCTTGTTAGCACTAATTAGTATGAACTTGCCTATATAACTGCTTTTGCTGTATCCCATAGGTTATGAAAATGTGTGTGCTCACTATAATTGGTTTCAATGATTCTTCAGACTTAATTTCTTCAGAGGTTGTGAAGTCATTTGAGAGTAGCTTGTTTATTTCTCATGTGTTTTTGTATTTTTTGAGAGTTCTTTCTGCAGTTAATTTCAAGTTTAATTCCATTGTGGTCAGAAAATTGCTTGATATAGTTTCTATATTTTTGGATTTGTAAAGGCTTGTTTGAATCATGTGATTGAACTTTGAAAATGTTCCATTTGGGGTTGTGAAAAATGTGTATTTTGTGGTGTTTGAGTGAAAAATTTTTAGATGCCTGTCAAGTCCATTTGATTTTTTTATTAATAATTTATTTTTTACATTTAACCACTGTGTGTCATTACAGCATACCAAATTAATTTTCCCATCATGAGCACGCTGTATTTATGGTATAATTTAGGTCTTGTATCTTTACTTATTTTTGTGTAGATGCTCTGTCCAGAGGAGGCAGTGGGATATTGAGATCACCCATGATTAATGTGTTGTAGTCTATTGCTCCCTTTAGACCTAGCAGTCTTTCTTTTGTGTATTTGGGTGCTCCGGTATTGGGTGCATAGATATTTATAAGTGTTGCATCTTCTGGGTGAATTAGCCCTTTTAGTACTCTACAGTGTGCTTCTTTGTCTTACAGTTTTTGTCTTAGCGTCTATTTTGTCTGATATCAGTATTGCAATTCCAGTCTGCTTTCGATTTCATTTGCATAGAATATCTTTTTCCAGCCCTTCACTTTCAGTCTATGTATGTCTTTATCAGTGAGGTGAGTTTCTTACAAGCATCAGCAGATTGAAACTCCTTTTTTTTTTTCTTTTCTTTTTAAGTCAATTTAGCCAGTCTGTGTCTTTTAACTGGAGAATTTGATCTGTTACCAGTCAGTGTTATTATCCTGTCCTTTTGTAAGCTATTTACTTGTTCGTTTTGTGTTCTCTTATTTCTGTTTATTGTTCTTCAGTTTTCTGATATAGTACTCCCTTCAGTCCTTTTATTTTCTTTTCGTGAGATTTCTGCTATAAGATGTGTGTACTCACAGAGAGATAGAAAGTAAGAAATCACTCCCGAGAGGGGATGGCCACACCATAATCCCTTCTTCTCCATTCTCCTCTTGGGGTTTGGGGCATGTATGTACACACACTTGGCATGAGTTTCAAGCCTCCAGGTCCAGGACTTAATTGTGGTTGGCCATGTGGGAGTCCAGTGACATAACCACTCTGCCATCTGCTGGTCCCCCATTCAGTACTTCAGCGCTCTTCTTGAAGAGCTGGTCTAGTGTTGGTAAAATCTTTCAGGTTTTGTTTATTTGAAAATGATTTTATTTTTTCACAGGACCAGCAGCTAGCGTAATGGCTATGTCACTAGACTACTGTATAGCCAACTGCGGTTTGAATCCCGGACCCAGTGGTGGCTTAAACTCATGCCGTGTGCGTGTGCGTGCGTGCCCAAGATCCTGAGAGGAGAATGGATGAGAATAGATTGTGGTGTGGCCATCCACCCTGGGAGGTGATTTCTCACTTTCTGTCTCTCTGTCTCTCTCTGTCTTTCTGGTGAGTGCAAGCACCCTATAGGAAAAAACCTCTACAAAAAAAAAAAAAAAAGATTTTATTTTTTTCTTCTCATTTGAAGGAATATCTTGCCGTGTAGTATTCTTGGTTGAAATTATTTTTCTTTTAGCATTTTGAATATGCCTGCCTATTCTTTACTTGCTTGCATTGTAATTGAGAGGTCTTATGTTAGCCTAATAGTGTAACTTTTGTAAGTAACTTGATGTTTCTCTCTGTTGCCATTTTTAGAATCTTTATTATTTTTTTATTTTGAAGTTTTTACCATAGGGTACATATGCAAAAAAAGAGAGAGACAGAGGGGGAAATTGAGAAGTCACCCCTAGGGAGCATGGTCAGGGGGCATGGTCATACTGCAATCCCTTCTCTTTTATTTCCCTCTTGAGATTTTGGGCATGCACATATGTGCCTAGCATGACTTTCAAGCCACTATGTCTGGGACTTTAACCACAGTTGGCCATATGGGAGTCTATCACCTTAATAATCTTGCCACCGGCTGGCCCCAATTTGTCTTTGACTTTTACCATTCTGAGTATAAAGTGTCAGGAGGAGGATCTTCTTCTGTTGATTCTATTTGGCATTAGTTGTGTTTCCTTTGTCTGGATGTATAAATCTTTCTCTAAGTTCAGGAGGTTTTTGGTAAGTATTTCATGGAATAGATTTTCTGCACTGTTATCAGATTCTTCAGCTTTTGGAATACCAGTTATCCAGATATTCTAGTGTTTAATGATATCTAGTATTTCCCATATTCTCTTCTTTTGTTGTTGTTATTTTTTTTTCATTCTTTTCAGTGTTTCTTTCTAAGTCAGAGGCTTTATCTTCTAGATCAAAGATTCTATCTCCTGAATCATCTTACCTATGTTAATACTTTCAAGGGAGGTTTTGATTTCTTGTATTGCAGTGTTCATCTCTGTATGACTCATTTTTATGGCGTCTATCTTTTTATGGTGTTTCTTCCTCAAGTCATGGAATAATTTCCTCATCTCTTAGAGTTGGTTGTCTGTTTTCTCTTGCATCTCATTTAGTTTGGTCACTATGAATATTATAAATTATTTTGCTGACACTTCTGTGAATTCTTTTGGACTGTTTATGGCTAATGGGGAGGTGTCGTGTTCCCTTGAGAGAGAGCTATTTTCTTGTATTCTCATATTTCTTGTGCCTCTGCTCTGGTTTTGATTATCTGATTTTATACATGCTTCTTCCTACTTTTCAAGAGTAGATTCTGTAGCATCAGGGGAAAGTATAGCTTTATTCCCTAGGTGTGTTCTTGGGAGAGGGCTGAGTCTTCCAATCAGAGCAGGGCGTATGTAGCCAGGTTCCCGTGCGTGATTCCTCTCCAGCCTCTCAGGTCAGATGCATCTGGGGCAGGACTGGAGATCTGTAATTACATGAGATCTGTGAGTCCAAATTCTCTACCACCATCCTTCCTGCCACAGCAGAGATAGGACCATCAAGAACTTTTTTTCTTTTTTTACAAGAATTATTTTATTTAACCTTATGTATTTTTATTTTATTTCAAGTTCTTTTATACATTCAATCACATTATTATTATTTTTTTTGAGAGGTTTTTGCTATAGGGCATGTGCGCTCGCCAGAAAGACAGAGAGAGACAGAGGGATAGAAAGCGAGAAATCACCTCCCGGGGGGATGGCCATGCCACAATCCCTTCTCCTCCACTCTCCTCTTGAGATCTTAGGCACGCACGCACACGCGCCCGGTGTGAGTTTAAGCTGCCGGGTCCAGGACTTGAACTGCGGTCGACTATATGGGAGTCCAGCGACATAGTCATTACGCTAACTGCTGGTCCCATCAATCACATTATTTAGCTTGCAAAGTGAATATTCCAGTACGTGTGCATTTCTCCCCAATCCAGTTGCTAATACTATAAAGTTATCTTCAGCAGATAATACCCCATTTCTTTGTCCCATTAATACTATGCCTCTCTATTTTTCTCCTTAATGTCCTTCCTCAGATTTTATTTATTTTAATTTGACCAGAGATGGGCAGAGTGAGAGAGCGAGAGCGAGCCTGAGAGGGAGGGAAAGTGAGAAAGCAAGCTGCCAGGTCTGGGACTCAAACAGCAGTTTGAATCATTCAGTGGGAGTCCAGTGCCCTTAACCATTATGTCACCTGCTGGTCCCATCAGGAACTCTTGTAACCTCTGCACTCAGTTCTTTTTTTCTCTGAGCTTTAAAAAGATCTGTACACTTCCGTGTGTATTTGGGAGAAGCTATAATATAAAATGAGTAGTGTTTAACACTAAAATAAATAAACCAAGAGTTTAGGTAATTGCCAAAGCTTTCAAATGACAAAGACAATTATTGGGAAAAATGACATATTTATATGTCTGTATAATTAGATGAGATTAATCGAAAGACTCCATTTCATATTTTTCATAATATTTTCAAGAACCAGAAGAAGAAAAGAGAGAAGTGAAGTAAATTCTACTAAAATTTTGTTTTAGAGATGAGGAAATCTGCATATATTGCTTCATTCATAACTTTGAAAATTAGAGAAATAGGCCAGAATACTTTCGAAAGGTTAAAAGTAAAGACAATGACAAAAATAAGCCAAATACATAAAAGGAAAAAAGTTGAGGTGTTTGACTATTTAGATGGAAAAGTGTAGCGACCACAAACTAAAAATCAGAAGGCACAGTCATGAGTAGATGTTGTATAAAAATTATGTTAATATATGCAATAAATTTGCTTATTATTTAAGAAAAACTCTTAGATTTTGTTAAAGAAGTAAAACATAATCATGTACTCTTAAAAATACACTGAAAAGAAAAACAGAAATGTCAATTTATATGAAGTATTTGATTAATATTAAGTTAAAATATTTGTTAAATACATATAATTAAGGACAATGTATGGCCCTGGAGCAACTCTCTTTCTTTCTCTTTCTATCTTTCTTCATTTTTTCTCTTTCCTTTTCTTTCTTTCTTTTTCTTTTTCTTCTTGTTTTTCTTTCTAAGGGTTTTTGCCATAGGGTGCATGCACTCACCAGAGAAAGACAGAGAGAAACAGAGAGAAAGAAAGTGAGAAATTACTCCCCCAGGAGAGATGGCTGTGCCACAATCCCATTCTCCTCCCATGATTTTGATTATGCACACACATGCACTGGCATGATTTTCAAACCTTCAGGTCCAGGACTTGAACCATGGTCATCCATGTGGGGGTCCAGCACCTTAACCACTTCACCACCTGTCGACCCATGGGCACATTTCTTAACCTCCAGGTGTCTTTCTTTTCTCATTTGTATAATGTACATGATAAAAATAGAATCGACCTCAGGGTTGTTATGAATATTTACTGTTATAATAATATTAACTTATAATATATGTTGATAATTTTAAAGAACTTGGAATAGTAATTGAATATATAAATTGCCATATAAGTTTAATGCAACTTTAATTTAAATGAAAAATATAGCGAATAATATTAAAAAAAAGAGAGAAAATCTAGTTGGCAGTAAGATCACTATAGATCACTAAAGAGCAAATTAAGACAAACAGGGACATTCTCTTTTTGTAAACGTGGCTTCCCAGTCCAGTTGATTTACATGGGAACTCGCTCTAGTGACCCTTCCAGAAGGAAGATTGCATCTCTTGAGCAGAGTTCAG
>NW_006206241.1:2755031-2758027 GCF_000334495.1 Tupaia belangeri chinensis | reverse complement strand
CAGCTGGAAGACCCAGGGCTGCAGAGAGCCTGTTGTGCCGAATCTGATTCACTTCTCATGCCCATTTGCAATTTCTCCATACCTCATTTGTAAATGTCTCGAACAAACGGAAACATTGCCCACTAGATTCACAAACTTTATGAGAGAAAAGAACCCAGTCTTATTCCTTGCAAAAGTCTCTGGGAAAAGCCTGGATAACTTTCAGTGATAAGAATGCCATCCACGAGATGGTAAACACCACCGACTGCTGCGCCTCACGCTCTGGGACAGATGCGAACGGAAACCTCGATAAGCACAGCTAATTAGCACCATGGCTCCAATACTGAGCGGCTTTAGTTCAGCTGTTTCATTCTGTCTTCAAGACCTGAAAAATATTCAAGTTCCCAAATACTAAAATTCCAAGTTAGGAATCAGAGGATATGCTGTTTTCCAGACAAAGGTAAGAGCTTTTATAATCTCATTATTACTGTTTCTGTTACGAATAAAGCCAATGTTTCATCTGCGAAATCATGAGACTATACATTTCAATTGACTTCTGATAACTGAACAGTAACTTTTCTAGAGGAATTTGAAGCACATTTTTAACATCTTAATTATCAAAATAGAGACCAGTAGATGCTGTAGTGGTTACGTCGTTGTACTCCCACATAGTCGACTGCAGTTTGACCTGGCAGTTTAAAACTCACCCCGGGCACGTGTGTGTGTGTGTGTGCCCAAAATCCCAAGAAGAGAGTGAAGGAGAAGGGATTGTAGTGTGACCATTTTCCCTGGAGGGGGGGAGGGAGTTCGCTTTCTGTCTCTCTGTCTCTCTCTGTCTCTCTGGCGAGCGCATGTGCCCAATAGCAAAAATCTCTCTCTCAAAAAAAAAAAAAAAAATCACAATAGAAGCTTCTCAGATGCTCCAGCTCTCTCTACCCCTCCTCTCAAAGAACTGATGCGTTTGCCTCACATTTCCCAAACGTTAATCCAGACGCAGGTAGGTGTATAGATCTCAGAGTACCCTTTAGTGCTATTTGCGATTTGAAAGTAACGTAAGTGTATATAATTAAAACAAAGTATATCCGTGAAATGCAGATTATGCCTTTTAAATGGTATCGGCACAGACATTTAGCTTAGTCCTCTTAGCAGCTTGGGCATGCCGAACGACTTAGACATGAAGAATCACTTTGGAAAATCGCGGTAGAAGCAGTGTTGGCAGACAGGCCTGGGTGACACCGTGCTCATCTTCTCCCTCCCTCACGGTGACGTTTGGTCCTAGCTGGCTTCCCCAGAGCAGACAATCTTGCCCGCCGTCTTCTCTGTGCAGCTTCTTCATTCCTCTTTTCCAGCTGGAGTCACACCCTGGGTCATCACTTGGCTCCCAGAGGAAGTCTTGCTCTCTCTGGGGCCCTGGTACTCAGAACGCTCGGTGCGTGGGAAGGCTTGCTGCCTGCTAGGTCCCTGGGTGGTGGCAACAGTCTGCATTCACACTGCCTTTTGTCTTTGTTTTTTTTTCTTTTTCAAAGACATATGCTCACTTGGTTTATAATTAATATGCCACAGAACTATGTGGATAAGACCAAGGTTTCTATTTCAAGCTTTATTGAAGTGCAGTTGATACACAAAAATGTGTACACATTTAATGCATAACGCACCGTGACGCCCTCACCACAGTGAACACACTAAGTATATCCATCACCTCCACAAATTCCTTAGGTTCTCTTGTTTTTGCTTGTGTTAAAAGCAAAACAAAACAAAATAAAAACAAAACATTTAACAGGCCATGTAGCATCTTAACGTGATCTTAAAGTACGCAAGACCTGCATGTTAACTATAGGCACGTTATTATTTAGCAGATCTCTGGAACTGATTCCTCTTGCGTAACGGAAACTTCATATTCCTTGAATAGCTTCCTTCACCCTCAGCCACTTGCACCCCATCCTGTTACTCACTTCTGCGAGCTCGGCTGTCTCAGATGCTCTCATGAGGGGAGTCATGGGTATCTGTCCTCACGTGGCTGGCATATTTCCTTTTTATTCCCACCAACAGTGTCTGAGCGCTCTGGTTAATCTACACCCCAGACCCAGAGTCTTTGAGATCCTGAGTTTGATATACCACTTGTACCTAGAAGTAAGATTGCTCGATAGTATTGAATTTCTTGAGGAACCTCCATACTGTTTTCCTCAGCGAATGCACAATATTCATTCCCACCAACAGCGTCGGAGGGGTCTGGCTGATCTGCATTCCAGACCACATGGGTTGTCTTTAGGCTCTGATACTCGCTGTCCTGACAGGAGTAAGGTGGTATGCTACTGTGGTTCTGATTTGCGTCACCCTGGAGAAGGGCCGTGTTGGGCATTTTTCACATAGACCCAGCAGATATTTGTATATTTAAAAATCAGGTTATTTATTTTTTGCTATGTAATTTTAGGACTTTTTCCTTTGTTTAGGCTGCCTTTTATCGTTAGTGATACTCTGAAGAATCCAGGTCTCTGGGTGAGCAGTACTGGAAGAGATGGTATTTTCTAGTCTGTCTTCACAAACTCCCACCCTGCTGGGGTGACAGGCAGAAAGCGTGAGCCCCTACCTTGTGCTTCAGCGTGCAAACTGCTGAAAGAATGACGTGACTTTTCTATCCATGGCATGGCAGAAGCTGTCTCCCCGACAGAGCGCTTATTAACTGTGGACGCTTCATCTCTGCGTCCTTTCTCTCGCCCACACCCACAGCAGTTAGCATGAAGAAAAGAAGAGTCTGGACCTTGGGATTTTGGAACATGAGGCAGGTTTCAGTTCATTGATTGAAAGTACGTTGACATAGTGTAGTAATTTTGGCTTCACATTTGTTGTGCTCCATGGCAGAGATTGGGTAGGAGGGAAGAGGAGTGGCTCAGATGTCAGAAGAGGATCCGATGGGGGGGCAGCTGGGGCTTGCTGACCTCAGTGGGTACCTGCAAGGAGCCTGGGGCTGTCGGTGAGTAGATCCGGGTCACAGGAACAGCAGATCATTGCAGAGCGTC
>NW_006206241.1:2754024-2754587 GCF_000334495.1 Tupaia belangeri chinensis | reverse complement strand
GGCAGAGGTGAGCGACAGAGTAGTTTGAAGCCTGGGGTCAGCATGCAGACATGGAAGAAAATGCTGCAAGCCAAAGCCAGTCACCCAGTTTAGACTCCAGTGTGCCTGCATAGACTGGTGCAGTTAGAATGGGCAAGTAAAACCCCCTTGTGTGCTGGAGCTCACGAGGCTCAGGTCTGTAGGTGGTTCCAATCTCCTGCAGTTCCTATGGCAGCCGTCCCACCTCCGCTTTCCCTGTGTCACCTGCAAACTACATGCCTATGCCCTCACTGAAATGCACAATTGCCAAACGTCCTGGGAGGTGGGGGATGGCTTCTTACATTGGCTCAGTGGTGGCCGCAGCCAGGTGAATTGTTTTTTGGCTGCTCCACTGCTGCTCCCCTACTCCACGCTGATCACGAGGGGGAACGGGCAACATGGTGTCTTGGGGCAAACCTAGAAAAGGCTGGGTCCAATGTGCTAGCTCTTTTCCCCAAACTTGCTATTCAAAAAACCCACTCTCCTTCTCAGGGATAAAAAGAGAGAGGCGTGGAGAGGAATGGGTGCCTGTTACCCTCTTTCCC
>NW_006206241.1:2752216-2753592 GCF_000334495.1 Tupaia belangeri chinensis | reverse complement strand
TCTTTCCCTTCTGGGGAAGTAGCTACAGAGAGTTACTTGCGTCTCATGAGCTCCAGTACCCAAGGGGGCTTTGCTCGCTTGTTTTGACCTCAGTGCACCAGTCTACAGAGGCATGTCTGAGTCTAAACTGGGCGATTCGCGTGCTCTTAGCACCTTCTTCTGCTTGTCTTCTCCGCTGCCTGAGAAGCAGGTCACGAAGCTGCCCATGAGCATGCAGCCTGGGTCTCCTGGCCTGACACAATTTCAGACCAGGTGGTGACAGCCAGGCTGTGGCAGGCTAGAAGGATGACAGTAGTTCTGGACCTGCAGCACCCAGTCATGGCCCAGCACCCCCACTGCTCTTGTCCCTCCCAGCACACTGATAGGCAGTGAAGCTGTTGGCCCCAGAGGGATCAGAGATGGTCACGAAGTTTCGTCCATCAGAGAACAACCAGGAGATGGAAATCACAGCTACTTGAGCAGGGCAAGTTAACTTGAGAAGCTGCTAAACTGTAATGGCGCCTTGGCTAAGGGAGAGTACCATGGTGGACAGGGAGCCCCACCCCATGTTGGAGGTGCTGACTTCTTTGGGGAATGGTGGCTTCAGCCCCTGGGGTGGGAGTCTGCTGTGCGGCCTGGGCTGGAGCTCTGGTCCTGTATTGGGTTGACATTTCTTTCTTTCTTTCTTTCTTTCTTTCTTTCTTTCTTTCTTTCTTTCTTTCTTTCTTTCTTTCTTTCTTTCTTTCTTTCTTTCTTTCTTTTTTTAAGAGGTTTTTGCTATAGGGCATGTGTGCTCGCCGGAAAGACAGAGAGAGACAGAGAAACAGAAAGCAAGAAATCACCCCCCGGGGGGGATGGCCATGCCACAGTTCCTTCTCCTCCATTCTCCTCTTAGGATCTTGATCAACCCCAGGCATGTGGGCAGAGCCAGAATCTTTAAGATAGTTGGTTGGGAGGATCTGGGTGTGTGGAAATGAAAGGTGCCCAGGAGAGTTGAGTGTGCAGCCTCGGCTTAGGACCAAGGACCTAGAACATAACTCACATGCTCAGCATTGCTCTTCAAGGTAGGATGCTGAGTGTGTCTGGTCTGATCTTAGTGGAGTTTGCAGCAGGAGATCCGGGTTCTGATGCAAACAGAACTCCTGTTCCCCAGAAGGGCTGAGACCTTTCCTGGCCTAGGATACCCTAGAGCAGGAGACAATGTGGGGAAGCTTCAGGGAGTGCAGGAAGGAATTTAGTCACTGGTTTCACACCACAGCTTTGGAGTCAATGTGGGGGAGGGTGGCTTATAGAGTCTGAGGATACTGGGGTGCAGGACCCTCCATGGTTTCCTTGGGAGCTTCAGGGGAGGCTGCCTTACAAAGTGCCCCCTAAGCCCTTGGGCAGATGCCATCCTG
>NW_006206241.1:2746281-2752131 GCF_000334495.1 Tupaia belangeri chinensis | reverse complement strand
AATCCGGAGGGGAAAGAGAAGGAGCTTCCATGAGAACAAGTCACCCTCGGGAAGCAGTTATTTATTTTAAACATAAATAACTAATGCACTCATAACACATACCTAGATTTAACTATTGTTTGTTTTTGTTTCTGTTTCTCTTTGTTAGCTTGGGAAAATGAGGGCTTCTCTATATTTGAATTGATAAATGAGAAACAACTGAAAAAACAACTTAGATGGTCAAATATGTCTAGAGTTTACCAAATTGACGATGAACAAACCAGTGAGGCAAATAACTCTATGAGCATTGTGATTGCTGGAGAGAGACATCCCTCCAGGCGGGACATCCCTCCAGAGTGACTCAAGCGCGAAGAGTCAGACAAGTTCAGACAGAATAAAGGCACATTCTGTCTGGGCCCCTGGAGGTGCTCCTAGGCCAAACCTACCATGCAGAGGTCTAGAGGACTCACGCACACTGCGGAGTGGTTGCATCTGAGAAGTCTCCCAGAGGTCCCTTCAGAAGGGGCTGGTGTGGGCACTTGCCTGTGGGCTTCTGCAAGGACACGCTCGGGAGTGCCCGCTCTCCATTGCTGTGTGGACTTTCTCCCCTGCTTGTTCTTCAGCGTCTGGCATACGAGTGCCATGGTGGGATGGTTCAACTTGGCTGCTCACTGACTTTTCTCTTTATTATTTCCTATTCCTGATCCTTGAGATTCCCCAGAGCAGATAATTGGAGAAGAAATGTTCCCAAGGACCCCCTCCCTGGAACATTCCATAGTTTTTCAGTAGACATTCCTATAATTTTCAGGGCAGTGAAGAGAGGTTGTGAAAACAGGATCCCAGGAAATGCCTTTCCCCACAGGAGTCTAGCTCCCAGGCAGAAAGTCCTCTCTGTCTCAACGGCTTTTGGAGACAGCATGAAAGTCTCTCAACTGAAGACACGTCGAGCTGTGCCTCATCGGTGAAGACCACAGTACTGGATTAGGACTTGGTGCCTTTCTAAAGATGTTTCCTAGCATTTTATAACATGCTTCTGTTGTAACATGTCTAACTTGGCATGAGTGCTAAATACAGGGTTTGTCTGTCCTTCCCATTCAAGACCCTCTATAGTGACATCCTCATCCCTCTCCAGCAAGCAGTGCCCGTGGTCATCCATTCCTCTCACATCCCGCTGTCCTGTTCGGTAAGCCCTAGTGCACATTTTACCCTCTCGGTTGCTCTTCACTACCATGCCACTGTCTTAAATCTTACCTTTGTTCATAGTAAAGAACCCTACATCGCTCAGCGGTTCTATGTAATAGGCTGGTTCTCAGAATTGGAATATCACACACATCTCAGGTTGTTAAGCTTTGATAGAGTTTCTTTGTAAATTATTTAAACTTTAGATTTCTGTGAGATCACTTTTTAACATTTTAACACCATTTTAAATTCTCCAGTTACAATGTTGGAGTTTGGGATCAGTTTTAATACATGGCCACGTCAATGGAAGCTTATGAATGTGGCATGCTTGAAGGGATCGAGCTGCTTTTCCCCAACAAATGCAGATCTGTGGGAAACAATGACTGAAGGCCACTTTAACACAGGGGGTTGAGTCTGTAAGTATCTGGCTGGAGTTGACGGGCCCTAACTATTCCGAGTCACATCATTGGCTCCTTTCTTTTATTTTTATTTATTTTTTTTTTAAGAGATTTTCACTGTAGGGCGCGTGCGCTCGCCAGACAGACAGAGAGAGAGAGAGACATAGAGACAGAAAGTGAGAAATCACCCCCCAGGGGGGATGGTCACGCCGCAATCCCTTCTCCTCCATTCTCCTCTCGGGATCTTGGGCACGCACGCACACGCGCCCAGCGTGAGTTTTAAGCCACCGGGTCCGGGACACGAACCGCAGTCGACTACGTGGGAGTCCAGCGACATAGCCATTATGCTAACTGCTGGTTCCCTCACTGGCTCCTTTCTGAGTCTGCTGCGATCTCACTGCTTGTTGGTACCCCAGCACTGATGCCTAGCGTGGGCTGCAGACCACAAAGTCCAGTTCCTCTGCTTCTTCTTATTGGGGAGCCCTTTGCTCTGGGAATTGAGGAAATTTCTGGAATGGTCTGGATCTCTTTTCCTTGTGGCTATCTATCTTCTCTTCTATGTGTCCTTTGAGTCTAATTCCCTCTCCCAGGCAAATGGAGAGGCTGGGGCTTGCCTTCCTGGAATCTGGGTGGGATGGGGTGATAGAGAATCTATACTATTTCAGTTTCATTGGGTTAAACATCAGGATTTAATTTCAGTAAAATAAAACAAAAAACCTGGAGAGAAGCCTGAAGAAAGGTTCAGGTGGATCCTGGGAAGGCTGCACCAGGCATTTTTAATAAGGGCATCTTGGCTTGGTAGGCAGAAGGTGGAACCAAGAGGTTATCCTTGAGCCTTCAGGACTAATGGAATTGTGCTGCCAGGTGGGACTTGCTTGGGACATTCAGTGTCTTTTCTATGACTTCTTCTCTGAATGGGAATGTGCATCCCATCATTGTATTGCAGATGCTCGCAGCATGTCCACCTTCACAGGTTCACATCTGGAGAGGATGTTACCCCAGGAGAACTTTACCTTGACTCTCACCCATATCTGATTTAGATATGTCGATGAGACATTTCACATTAGAGTAGAGGCTGGAGTAAATTAAGACTTCGGAAGGGCTTGGGATGGAATGAATGTGTCTTGCATACAGAAAGAACATGAATTTTATTTTTGGGGCCTAAAGGTGGAGTGCTATGGACTGAAACTTTGTGTCCCCCCAAATTGTGTTGAAGTCATAACCCTTAATGTGACTGGACTGGAAGATAAGGCCTGAGAGGAGCTGATAAAGGTTAAATGGGATCACAAGGGTAGGGCTCTAAACTTATTAGGGCTGGTGTCCTTCTAAGAAGAGGAAGAGACACCAGAATCCATCTCTCTTTCCATGGCAAGAGTACGGTCAGGAGGGGGCTCTCTACAAGTCAGGAGAGGGCCTTCAACAGAGCCTTGAACACTGTTGGACTTTGATCTGGAACTTCCAACTCAAATACATTTCTGCTGTTGAAGCCACCCAGCCTGTAGTGTGACATGTGACAGACTGATAGGAGTAACAGAGTGAGGGAAGATGACACATGAGGAATCCAAGCAGACTCAGAAACCCAGGATTGGGGTGGAGCCAGCAGGTGACTTGGTGGTTAAGGTGCTAACTCCTACATGATGACTGTGGTTCAAGCCCTGGACCTGGCAGCTTGAAAAACACACCAGGTACATGTGTGTGCATGCCCAAGATCCTGAGAGGAGAATGGAGGAGAAGGGACTGTGGCATGGCCATGTCCCCTAGGGAATGATTTCTCCCTTTTCCTTTCTGTCTCTTTCAGTCTCTCTCCAGCTAGTACACACACTCTATGGCAAAAACTGAAAGAATAAATACACCCCAGGACCAGGGAACTTGGCTAGCATTTTAAAGCTGTCAGTGTTAACATCAATCAGTTGCTCAGACCCATGCGCTGAATGTGCTAACAAGTCGATAAACATTCACTTTTTAATTTAGACTTGGACATACCTGTATTAGTTGTTTTTGGAAATTCACAGCATTTGAGATGTGGCATAATTTCTAGAAAACAAAATCTCTCTTTATCCCCCTTCCACCCATCTAACAGCAAGAGTGAAAACTGATGCTCTTCTAATAGCAAAAGTGAATATGGCTCAGAGACAGATTTTATAAAATTATTTTAAACTCCAGGAGAGTCTAAGCAGTGGTTTATTTCAATTGGCTAACACATGTTTGTTTAGAATAGTCTTAAAAGGCAAAAAAAACTTTTGGCTGGGAAATATGAGCACTTTTTCCTATTCTAGCAAGTTAGTATCATGACTTTAGTAGAGAGAGTATGTAAAGATGGTAGTCACATACTACGATATATGTTAAAAGAATAGTGTAATTAGTGCTATTCTTCAGTGTTAGTACGCACGTGCGCACACACACACATTAATCCTTTATTCCACTAGAGACTCACGGAATTACATCGTAATGCATTTAGCTTGAGTTGGAGGGAAACGTCCCTCCTAATAACAGGAGCAAGCACATCTCTGATGCTCACCCTTTCTCAGTGAAAGGCTTTGGAGCCAAGTAGAGACTGCTCCACATTCTTTCTATCACTGTCATTCTGTTTCATTTAAGAGGAAGCTGTGTCTTATAGCTTTGAAAATGTAATGTAGAAAAGAAGAGATTACAACCACAATATTGTAGTTGTTACAGGTTGAATTGTGTCTTCCCCAGGTTCATATATCAAGTCCTACTCTTCACACCTCAAAAAGTGACTTTATTGAAAATAGGGTCCATAAGAGGTAATCAAGCTAAATTGGAGTAATTAGTATGGGTCCTATCAATGTGATTGCTGTCCTCATAGAAAGAGGAAATTTGGACATTGACATTCCCCACAAGGAGAAAAGCATGTGAAGGTAAAGGCAGAGATAGGGTCGATGCCTCTGCAAGCCAAGGAACAGCAAGGGTTGGCAGCAGACCACCATTGCTGGGAAAGAGGCCTGGACCGAGTCTACCCCACGCCTCAGAAAGAAGCAACCGTGCCCATGCCTTGCTCTCAAATGTCCAGGCTTCCCAGCTGTGGGACTGAGCTAAGTTCTTTAGTGACACTCTTACTAGAGAGATACTTTCTTATTCAACTGTACATATTTCACATCATTCACTAGTATTGAAAGCTTCTTGGAAATAATAAATACCTGTTCTTCCAATGATGGCGCAGTAGACATTTTACTTAGAATGTGGCAAAGAGAGGACACGACAGTGCTGAGAAGGGTGTTTACAAAGGACCTCAGGGGCAGCGATGGCCAACACGTGATAAGAAACAGAACACGCATGTTTTGTCTAGAAGTGATTGCCATTTGACCTCCATTTGACCTTCGAGTGGGTCATCTGTCACTAATATTAGCCTTTTTTTTTCTTGAAAAGTCATTTAATGTTTATATCCTGCTATCAAATTTCATCAACTGTGATATTTTCTATATTCAGTATTGAATCTATAAAGAAAACCTTTCCAAATTCAAAACTAGCAATTCATAGAACAGAAAGCTAAAGCTTTCGGACAATCTTTTCTTGCCAGGCCTGAAATTTACCTTCATGTCTTTATTATAAGCACAGCCCCTAGATGACAGTAATAGCACATGGGACTTTCCTGACTAAATGAGTTGGGTATGAAAATCACATTGGTTTTTGCAGGTGTGTGTGGGTGTGTGTGAGAGTGTGTGTGTCACCATGAATAGTTACTAAACCCATTTTCGTCTAGCTGTTTGAGGAAGGTTGAGAGCTTTCTCCAGCTGCTCTTGGTGGCACCACTCTGCTGAGGTGATTCCAGGAGACAAATGCAGACTCAGGGACCCAGAAAACCACAAGACTCTGGGAAGTCTGCCACAGCTTTGCTTCAGAACAATCTTTCATATTAGATTTGTAGATGCTTCTTTTGCTCAGTAGGGAATCTGGAGGGCAATGGACTATTTGTACAGTATGTGTTAATCTAATGATCTATCTCCATTTAACAACTTCAAAGCATCATAAACACAATTTACTTGCTAATACTTACATGCGAGACAGAAAGCTGGCCAGATAATTTTTAAATTAAATTAAATTAAATTTAAATTTAAATTTCTTTTATACATTCAATCACATATATCACTGTGAAAACTTGACAACAAATAACTTTAGGAAACTGATATTTTCTGGTCTGACTGGGGACATTATCTAGAGAAATAGCTTTTTTTTTTTTAAGAAAAAAAAACCTCCCTCTCTGCCTCAGTTATCAATGTGAACATGACCTTTTCTTTTTTTTTTTTTTTTTTTTTTTTTGGGAGAGGTTTTCACT
>NW_006206241.1:2743941-2746175 GCF_000334495.1 Tupaia belangeri chinensis | reverse complement strand
TTTATTTACATTCATTCACTGTACATCATTATAGCATACAAAATGAGATTTTTCCGTTGAGAATACACTGTATATTGGCTCAATCAAGCACATCAACATATGTGTTATTGTCAACAAATCATTTTCCATTTCTTGTTTTCTGTATATTTTGCCTTTTTTCCCATCCTTGATTCCCTATCTCACCCTCTGCCATCTCCCACCCTCCTCCCACACTGTGTCTGGTATCTATTGTTGCTTTCTATGCCTCCCCCATTTTATTGTTTCACTAAATATCTTAATAAATCTAAATATTTTCAATAGCAAGCACAGCTGATATGTACATATCCATGAACACAAGACTGACTTTAGGCATAAACCTCAGTGAATAGAATGAACATACTGTAAAGTAGCACCTAACTAGGGCTATATAGCTTAACTGCAGTCATCAAATAGGTATTTCTAATGCCTTTTTTTTTCTTCTGAAAAATTTTTTTTTAATTTACATTCATTCCCTGAGCATCATCACAACATTCTAAATGTGATTTCCCATCTAGAATGTACTGTATAGTGGCTTAGTAATGCATGTTCTCATCCATAATATTCCATTTCTACTTTCATATATATGTTTTTTACCCCATGTCTAGCCCTCTGCCCTATTCCACTCTCTTATTACACTATCTCTGCTGTCTACAGTTGTCTTCAATTCCTTTTCCCCCAACATTTCGTTGATCACACAATATCATAAGTAATCTAACTACTTTCAATAGCAAGATCAGCCGATGGTTTCAAGAAAAGCAGTTTTGAACTGGTAAGGATATTTCTTTGAAACTTAAAGCCTAGAAACAGGTTAGTATTCTGTTCAAATAGTCGGAACATGAATCTATTGATAGCTGAAGACAGGACAAAAGTCCTTAAAACCAGACAACAAAGCTTAGAAGAAAAGCAGCAATATTTTAGTCAAGTCGTAGAATACTGTTTCATCAGTTCAGTCTCATGTACTTAATCTTTCTTCTGTATCTGTTGAGGTTCGATGTTCCAGATTGAAATCTGGGATGTAATACTCAACTCCAGCTTTTGGCCCTACAATTAAGTTGCCCATTTTCTTAGTTTCTGAACTCTTATTTCTGTGTGTCTGCATTTAATTTTACTGACATAGCACTCCCTTAAGAACTTCTTGGAGATCCGGTCTGGTGCTGGTAAATTCTTTCAGGTTTTGTTTATCTGGGAAAGTTCGTGTCTTTTCTTCCCAAATGAACGATAACCTTGCTGGGTACAGAATTCTCGGTTGAAATTGCTTTTCCCTTAATACTTTGAATACATTTTCCCATTCTCTCCTCGCTCTCATTGTTTCCGATGAGAGGTCTGCCGTTAGTCTGATGGGATACCCTTTGTAGGTAACTTGCCTTTTTTCTCTTGCCAGTCTTAGTATCTTGTCTTTGTCTGTGGTTTTGGTCAATCTGGCTATAATGTGTCTTGGAGAAGATCTTCTTGGGTTGATTCTATTTGGGGTCCTCTGTATTTCTTGGGACTGAATCTTTGAGTGCCTCTCCAGGTTTGGAAAATTTTCTTGTAAGATTTCATGGAATAGATTATCAATGCCCTTATGAGTCTCTTCACCTTCTGGGATGCCTATTATCCGGATGTTTGGACGTTTGATGGTATCTAGTACTTCTCGCATATTATTCTCAAATTTTTGGGCCATTTTCTCAGTCTTCGCGGTGGATTTTTCTAGGCCAACCATTTTCTCTTCTACATTAGAGATTCTATTTTCTGTATGATCTAGTCTGCTTTTAATACTTTCAAGGGAGATTTTGACTTCTTGTATTATAGCCTTCATCTCTAACAGTTCCATCTGATTCTTTTGTAAAGTGTGAAATTCCTCTTTTAGATCTAGCATGAATTTCCTCACCTCCTGGAACTCTTCAACTCCTTTCTCCTTCCTCTTCAGCAGTTCCTTGTCTCTCTTCTCTTCCATCTCTGTTAGCTTTGCCATTATGAATGTTCTGAATTCTTTATCAGACATTTCCATGATTTCCATTGAACTGTGTGTGGATAAAGAGGAGCTATCCTTTTCCCTTGTGGGAGAGGTATTTTCCTGCTTCCCCATATTTCTTGTGGTCCTGCAGCGATTTCTAGTCATCTGGTGGATGGTCGGTTTCTTCCCAAACTTGGAAGTTCAATCAGAGGGTCGAGGAGTGTGCAGAAAAAGAAGCAGAGAGAGGGAAACAATACCAACAGCAAAAAAACAGACAAGA
>NW_006206241.1:2723867-2739485 GCF_000334495.1 Tupaia belangeri chinensis | reverse complement strand
AAAAAAAAAACCCTCCCTCTCTCCCTCAGTTATCAATGTGAACATGACCTTTTCTTTTTTTTTTTTTTTCTTTTTTTTTGGGAGAGATTTTCACTATAGGGCGTGTGCGCTCGCCAGAAAGACAGAGAGAGACAGAGAGACAGAAAGCGAGAAATCACCCCCCAGGGGGGATGGTCACGCTGCAATCCCTTCTCCTCCATTCTCCTCTTGGGATCTTGGGCATGCACGCACATGCGCCCGGCGTGAGTTTTAAGCCACCGGGTCCGGGACGAGTACCACGGTCGACTATGTGGGAATCCAGCGACATAGCCATTACACTAACTGCTGGCTCCCTAGAGAAATAGCTTTTATATTTGCTTTTGGGACACAAGATTTCAGGAGTAGGTCTAGCATAGGCTTTCAGTAGAAATATCCATGCACATATTGGACTATTAGGTCAGATGAGCTGCTCCTATTCAGTTACCATGGTCACTTTGCTTTACAGTTCAGCATAGTGAACTCAATGTAATCATCTCTGCTCAGGTAAGCTTTACTGCATGTTCTTTATGCTAGTGATGCTGGAGCCAGAAACTGTTTTCCATGGGGTCACAATTTCTAAGCTTTACTGTGTGGATCATAGATATGCAAGCACTCCTCCTAGCTCCTTCTTATCAATGACTTCTTCCATTCATGCTTCAGATTCCATCTTCTCCACTCCTAGCTTCATCTAGATTCTTGCTCTATTTAGTATCTCAGATTTCTAGCTTGCAGATTCCATATTTTCCTCTGATGTGGCTTTGTTCCTTCTAGCAACACACTTAGAGCTTACCCTCTTGGAAAGAGGGTCTTCTGAGTTCCTTGCATATTTAAACTACTGTCACACCCTCCTTTTCTCACTTTTCATACCCTAAGCATCTCCTCTCCCTCATCATGCACAACCCAAGTGACCCTCAGAAACTCTCTTTATAGCTTAACCCTGTCATCCTGATTGCCACATACAGTCTTTCTTATTTTCTAGCCAGGCTGCTTTTTTTCACTTCTTGTTCTTTTAAGGAAAGTTTCTAAACAACGTACCATCCCATTCTCAACAGATAGTGTCTAAATCTAGTGTAGTATAGCCACAGGTCTGTTCTGGAACACACAGCAGTAATCAGGAAATAAGATGCTGGAGCCCACCGTTGGGTGACTTGGGCAGGGCATTCCTAAAATGAGCTTTAGTAATTCTGTGAACTCACAAGCTTGCTGTAAGGTTTGGAGGTGCTAGTATATGAAAGTGTTTTATGTGGTTTCTAGAGTGCAGTTGGCGTGTGCACATTTGCGATGTTTTATTACTCCTCTAATTTTCATTTCTGGTCTCAGTCTCCACTTCTTTCTGGCCAAACACTGAAGGTAGTGTTTGGACAGTGGGTGTGACCTTGCGGTAGAAACTTGGTCAGTTTATTATCAAACACCCTCTGTTACCCTTTGTCACAAGCTGTCTTGTATTTTGTTTATGAACAGATAGAAAACTGTTGCTAAGAATAGAGCAGTCTGGACACTTTGCATGTGGTTTTATTTATTGATTGATTTGTTTATTTATTTTAACGTTTTTGCCATAGGGTGTATGTGCTTTCTGGAGAGAAACAGTGAGAGGGAAAGTAAGAAATAACTCCCCAGGGTAGTTGGTCATGCTGTAATCCCCTCTCCTTTTGAGATTTTGGGCATGCATGTGCATGTGTTCAGCATGATTTCCAGGCCACTAGGTCTGGGTCTCAAACTGTGGTCAGCCACGTGTGAGTTTAGCACCTTAAACACTATGCCACCTGCTGGCCCCAGCACGTGGTTTTAAATTGGGACCTACAGGGAGGTTTTTGTTTTTTAACTTTGAGTTTTTATTCCTGATGGAAAGCAAGTGCATGTACCTGAAGAGAGAGAGAAAGAGAGAGAGAGAAGCAGCCCTGACAAGATCTGATCACAGTACACTTTCCTTCCCCAGACCTCCAGCTCCTCGGGGTTTTTGGCATGCACACACACACCCCAAGTGTGTTTCAGGTTGATCAGGTGAGATATTGGAACCTTGTTAGCCATGTGGTTTGTAGCATTATAGTTGGCAGGTTTTGATAAAATATCTAGAATTAAAGGAGAGGATGTTTCTCCTTCTCCAATGCCACCATTTGCCTTTGTTAGGGAATAAAACTTCAGAACTAAATTCAAGTAGCATCAGGAGGCTCTTTCAGAGATTTCAGACTGGGCTAACACTTGTTGAGAATCACACATTTCCAGTGCTGTCTTATGTAACTTAAAAATTGAGTTTATTAGGGTGGCTATTGTATGTTATTTTATAAAGAGGAAATCCTAAAAGTTCAGAGCCAGAGAGTATTCATTTATCATTTATGGAGTGGGAAATGTAGCACTGAAGCTCAGAGCTTCTGGGTCTAATTTTACTTGACCACAATTCACCAGAAGGAAGAATATGAATCCTAGTGAAAATAGAAAAACAAACAAACATACCCTAGAACCCTCCAGAGCTATGGGAGATATGAAAGAAAGATACCTGGAAGGTACACATCCTGAATTGAGAGGACGGCCACTGGCTGGAGTGCTCCTTGCTCAAGCCCTTCCTCCTGTGCCTATGTCACCTTACAGGCTGGTCCTGATGAAATTCAGGGCCTGTTCACAGAATACTGGTGTCTTTATCATTAACATATGAAACCAGCTATGACATCTGCCCTTGGCATTTCAAGGGCATCATCAAATCTCAGCCCTTTCCTCTCTCTCTAGTCTTGCTGTAATGAAAACCTCAAGTCTTCTTCTAACCCACCAACTGAAGGAATAAGATATGAAATTCCAATCACTTTGAGTTCCATTGTTTTTATTCACAGTTGTTTAGGAGAAAAGAAGTTTTGTAAACAACAGAAAACATTCTTAACCAAGAATTTTAATATATCAAGTGAAAGCATTTTTATAGATAATTCTCACAAACAAGTTTAATCACAAAAGAAAAGCTTTACAGATTAAAACATCAAATAAGCAGAAAAGCATTCCCAAATGTTTGTATAAAACTAAGCTTTACACAATTTTAAGTAAGATAAAAAAGGACAAAGAAATTACACTTCTTGATTTTAAACACATTGCAAAGCTACAGTTATCAAAACAGTGTGTTATTGGCATAAAAGCAGATGTGTTGACTGATGGAGCTGACTAGAGAACCCAGAAATAGACCCATACACTCCCTGTGAACCAAGTTTTGATATGGTGGACAAGAACACCCAAAGAAGGAAGGAGCATCTTCTCTCCAAATGTCATCATTAAAACTGAAAATTCACATACAAAAAAAAAATGGCTCTTTTCCTCAAATATCACACAAAACCACATGAAAGACAAAAGTGTGGGACTTGAAACTGAAATTTCTAGAAGAAAACAGGGAAAAAGTTTCTTGACATTGACATTGTCAATGATTTCTTAGGTATGATAGTAACAGCTTAATCAAAAAAAAGCAAAGTGGGGCTACAGAAAAGCAAAAAAGAAACAATAAACAAAATGAAAAGACAGCATATGGGTGGAGAGAAAATATTTGCAAAGTATAACTGATAAAGAGCTAATATCCAAAATATCTGAGGAATTCCTATGACTCAGTAGGAAAAATAAATATAATAACCTGATTAAAAATGGCAAAGGAACTAAATAGAACAAATTACCAACAGATATATTAAATAGTACTTAACATCACTAATTAGGGAAATATTGGGTCACTGGAAAAGTCATAATGTATTCTTCTATGTTTTTTCTATGCAAAATTTGTCATGACTTTTCCAATGACCCAGTATAAATGAAAACCACAATGAGATGTCACCTCATACCTGTTAGGATGGTTATTGTCAAAAGGACAAGAAATAACAAGTGTTGGAGAGGCTGTAGAGAAAAGGGAGCCTTGATGCACTGTGGGCAGGACTGTGAATTAGTACAGGCATTATGGAAAACAGCATAGGGGTTCCTCAAAGAAATAAAAAGTATTGTATCTATAATCCAGCAATCATGTGTCTGGGTAATTATTCAAAGGAATGGAAATCAGCATGTTGAAGAGATGTCTGCACTACCATATTCATTGCAGCATCAATCACAACAGCCAAAGCATGGGAGTAATCTAAATGCCCATTGATAAATTAACAGGTAAAGACAGCATTTTGTATACACACAATGGGATATTATTAAATCTTTGGAAAGGAAAATCCTGCTGTTTTCACAAACATGGTTATGTTGAGGTGATTAGGTTAAGGAAAATAAGCCAGTCACAGGACAAATATTTATTGACTGGTGGAATCTAAATAGTTATATTTGCAAAAGCAGAGAAGAGAATGGTGGTTGCCAGAAGCTGGGGAAAGGGGCTACAGGCCAAGACCAGAGCAGGCAAAATAGCCAATATTTCTGATATTAACCCTTTATCAGATATAGAGTTTGCAAATATTCTCTCCCCATCCATATGTTGCCTTTTCATTTCATTGATTGATTTAATTTTGTTGTTGATTGAATGGAGGGAATAGTAACACGCTTGAACCTTCCCAATCATTGCCCACATCCCAAAGCCGGGAGAGAGAATCTGGGTGCCAGGGAAGGGGCAAGAGCCATTGGAAATGTGGTAGGGAATGCCAGTGGGTGGGAATCTGAGGTCTGGGCCTGAAGGTGACCCTGAACCTGGCTGGTAAGGAGAGGGAGAACCTGAAGAGGCTCAGAAATAAGAGACCACCAGAGATGTGGGGACTCTAAGGAGGATGGGAGCAAAGCCTGGAGAATCCTCAGGTGATGCTCAGAGGCACTGAAATTCCGAACATTGTCAGATCATTTCTCACAAAAAAAATTGTATTTTTAGAGGTTTTTGCCTTAGGGTACATGCCCTTGCTGGAAAGAGAGACAGATACAGAGACAATGAGAGAAAAAGTGAGAGCTCAACCCTTGGGAGATGGCCATAGTACACAATCCCTTTTCTCCAGTCTCCTCTCAGGATCCTGCATAAGCAGCTGATAGGAATTTCAAGCCAGGTTTAAGACCTGAACTGTGGCGACCATGTGGGAGTTCAGTGATGTAACTGCTATGCCCTTGAGACTCTTTACTGTTGTACAGATGTCTATTTACATTGGCAGCAACTTTAAAGAACAAGTATATTAAGACAAATCTGAAGAACAACAGTCCTGACACCAGGAGCAAGGAGGTTATGAGACACAGTACTTCATTGTAGCTTTATTTCCTTCAGATGGTCACTCAGCTCCAGCCCAGCAAGGATGGTCTCTTGAAATTCTTTTAAATACAAAAATCCCTTTCTAAATGAACTGTACAATCTGGCTATGGTCTGAATGTTTATGTCTCTCCAAAATTTGTGTTAAAGTTGTAATACCCAAGGTGATGGGATTAAGAGGTAGGGCCTTTGGGAGGTGATTAGATCACAGGAGTAAAGCTCTCATGAATGGTTTATGTCTTTCTAATATCCCCTCATAAATGGGATGTGTCTTCCTAGCCCCACAGGGTTCGCTCACCCCCTTTTTCACTACATATGGACACAGTGAGAAGATGCCATCTGTGAAGCCTCACCAGACACTGAATTAGTCAGGTCCTTGGTCATGGACTTTCCAGCTTCCAGAACTGTGAGAAATAAATAAAAGCATCCCAGTGGTGTGGTGTTCTGTGACCATAGCCCAGGTAAGACAGAGATCCTTTATATCAAAATAGACTTTAAATTTTCAGGCTTTCTGAAAACACAGATTTATTCTACTCAGGTTTTGGTCTACATGTGGAATCTGAAACCTGAACTCTCATTCTAGAAGACATTTAGCCATCAAGAGTGTTAGTATTGATTTTCTGCCACTCCCTCCTGCTTGTCCTCTTGAAGTCTTATTTAAATATGTGTTTGGTTCTCTCAAGCTGTCCTTCAGGGCATGGAGGAGGTAAAAATGCTGGGGAATTCCACCTGCCCTCTAACCGACATCTGCCCAGAGTTGGCTGGTAGACGGCTTAGTTCCCATCCTTTTCTGGGGGCATCCACCAAGAATTGGGCTCCACTCTCACTCCCTGAGTTCCCCAGGGGAGTAAGCCTCATCACATCATTTGGTAACTTGCTGGTTCTAACATCTACTGCCTTTCTTTGCTTGATTCTATTCCCATGATACACTCACAAATCAGCTACATGCACGTGAATTCCCATCTCCACGTCTGTTTTCAGGGAGAACCCAAATTAAAACACTGACACGTGTGCAACATGAACAGCTCGTGAGGGCCCTCATCATTGATGATGTCAGTTTCCAGCAAGCGCATGTGAGGAGTTAGCATGTCAATTTACAGGGACAGTGAGTTCAGAGACATTGAGCAGCAAGTTTGTGTTTACATAGTTAAGTGAGGAGTAAATGTTAAAACTGAGATCTTTGGTCCCATTTTCTTTCCTCATGTCCAAACTGACCACTCAAGGACATGCAGGAAATAGATGGTTCTCAGCTACAAGGGATGAAAACGGGAAGTTCTTTACAAATAGATACATAAATGTCACTTGCCACCATCTTAAGAATTATGTTTTTTGTTATTTTATTTTATTGATTTAGTCACTTTATTATTTTCTTTTGATTAAGGAGTTTAATTTGTTTACATTCAATGTTATTATTGATTTGTATGGACTTATGCTTGTCATTTTGTTTTGATTTATTTAAAAATTTCTTTTTTTCCCTTTTCTTCACATAAATCACTATACATCGTTACAGCATATGTAGTACATTTTCCCAGCATGAATACGCTATATATCAATCCAGTCAGTAATATTACCATACACATTATCAACAGACAATTCCCCCTTTTTGTGTCCCTTAAATGTTTGTTGGCTTTCTTCTCTTGATTTCCCCCTCCCCCTCTCCAGAGCCCACCCTCCTCCCTCACCGTCACTGGTATCCGCAGTTGCTCTCCCTGCTTTTATACCTTCTAGTATTTCAGCTTCTGCCATAGAGTGCAGACATTTGGTGTATATTAAGTAAGGACATACGAAGGGGTGTAACCAAGCACAACTAGCCAAAGGAAGTTTCAGTAGAAAGAATATTTGAAGCAAGATCTTGAAGCACAGAGTACTCATAAATACATCAAAGTTGTATAATAGGGGCATTTTCATTAGAAGAAGGATTTCTTTTTTGCATGTAGAAGGATAAACTGAGAAAAATCTCCCTGAGGTGTGGAGAGCTGGCCAGGATTCCTCGTGAGAGGCTGGTGAGTGCTTGGGGTGAGGGACTGGCAAACTCAGTGTGATGCCCATGCTCCAGGAAAATGGGGCTCTAGTTCAAAGGTTGGGTCCTGGCTACCTGACAAAGCTGGATCCGAGTTTTCTGCTTCCCTTTGATCACTGAATTTCAGCATCAATTCTGGCAAGTCTTTAACTTGGAAAAGCCTATAAAACTCTCAATACAATGCAGAAAGTAAAATCATACAATTTGGCTAAAAAATACATGCCTTAAGAATTTTTGATGTATGTAAATAGATTTTATAAAGAAATTCTTGGAAAAGGGAGCAGAATGTAAAGAAGAAAAATGCTCCCAAGTGGAAGGTACCCATGTCTCCAGGCACGTAGGTCAAGCCTTTTTGCTTTTCAAGGTCCGTTTGAGATTGAAGCTACCAAAGGAACCTTTTGTAGGAAATCCTGCTGGAAAGAATAAAAGCACTATGCTTACTGCTGAGAGAATACTTCCCAATCAGCCAAGCTCTGTGTTTCCTGATTCATGGTGCCCAAGGACTCTGGGGGTCACCACGATGTTCTTGTTGATGGAATTGCATTCAGAGCAGGTTCTCTATGTGGGACATACGGCGACCTTTGGGATGCCAGACCATAGATGGCATGGGCGCCAACTATGGTCAGAGGGACAGCCATGAGACCTGGCAGGCTGCAGGCTGTGCCCAAAGCACCCCAGTCTGTCCTTGGAAGCCCTACTAAGCAGTCTTACCCAGACTCTGGGAAGCTTTCTCTACTCCTAGGTCTCAAAGCTTTTGAACACAGACTTAGTCCTGGTCAGCGACCATCTATGACAGGCACAAAACTTGATGGTCCAACCCCAAACAAGCATTATTGTTTGAGTTGGTGTAAACAACTCTCCCCATGAGGGATATAGTGCATCTTTAGATGAACAACCTGCTCCATGAGGCACTGTGGTACAGAGGATTACTCTGTACAGAATGGTCTTCTGTCGGCAGGTCCTGCTAGCTGTTAGTGGGAACCATGGTTTCATCTTGAGTAAACCATTTAAGCCCCATGATTTGATCATCAAAGTGACCATCCTCTGACTTGCAGAATGACTTTGAGACCTAATATTTCTCTCTTAACAGCTCAAGAGTCTGTTCCTGAAATCCATATTCGTACTTGTGGTCTAATCTGTTCATTTATAATTAATTGCCGCAAATATCCCACAATGTATTTATCAAGAATTTACTGATATCCTTCTCCTCTAACCACAGTAGGGACCAATGTGCATTTTGGGGAATTGTCAACTGAACACCTAGGACTGCCAAACCAAAGTATGTGGCTTCTGCTACATGTGCCTGAGAAGAAAACACTGCTGGAGCTTTCTCCAGGATATTATAGTTGTATTTATTCTTTATTAAGGGGTCTATAATTTCAATTCAAATTTATTCCTGCAATCACTGAAACTTCAAGCACATGCTAACTTCATTAAACAAACAAAAACTACCAGAAGCTTCTGGGAAAGAACATTTGCCCGTTTCCTCCTTTGGCCTTCCTAAGTAACTAACATGGTATTAAAGGGAGGCAGTGAATACAAAGATCTAGTTCATGGGTGTAAAGTGCTGAATTCTGTGTGGAGACAACAGTGGGGGAGAGTTAAGACTCCTGAGTGTTTGAAATTCCGAGTTGCTAGCTCTTGGAATCTGGGTGGATTATATTAGGTTGTCAGGAATGTCATGATATATATTTTTAAATGTTTTGCTATGCAAGAATACATCATGGCTTTCCTGAGGACCCAGTACAGTTTCTTTGAACCAGTATCCTGATATCCTAGTCTGTGCCTGAGAATCGTCCTTCTTGATTATTTTGCTGTTGGCTGTGAAATTTACATAAGATGATGTAGGTCAAACCGCGCACATCACAAACCGGTTAGAAATACGATGAAAAGTTATTTATAATTTCAGTCTTCCCTGGGTCTACCATGTATTTTTCTTTTTCTTTCAGTTTTTGGTGTAGGGTACACAACCTTGCTAGAGTAGGGCAGACAGTAAGACAGTACGACATCCCCCAGGGGATGGCCATGCCACAGTCACGTCTCCTTCGTTCTCTTCTTGGCATTTTGGGCACACATACACACACACCTGGCATGGTTTTCAAGCTGCTGGGCCTGGGACTTAAACTGCAAAGTTGGCCTTGTGGGCGTCAGCTGCCTTAACCGCCAAGCCACTGGCAGGCCCCCTACCATGTGCTTTTATATTACTGCTTCCCTAGAACTTAGATAGCACCTTGTAAGTAATGGAACAGTATAAAAAAGGGTTAAGAGATGTAGGAGAGGGGAGGGCCGAGGAAGGCCCACCTCACTGTTGATACTCACCCACCATTGCCTGCACCTTAGGCTCACTTGCTCTCTTAGAGAGCAGTGGGATTTGGTGGTTCTCACCAAAATAAGGCTCATGGGCGGCAAGAGCCAAGCTGGCTCTGGGGGCAGCTCCCAGGCAGTGTTCCAGGGGTGAGACGTGAGAGATGCACGGACAGTGACTAAACCACTGGTGTAAGACACGTACGAGGTACGAGTGCTGAAACTGCCAACTTAAACACTCGTCTCTGGGAAGAAAATTGATGAGAAGCTAGTGTACAGAAGGCATGCTAGCATATCCATTTGCTGACTTTGAAGTGAAACTATTGGGCTGTCGGAAAATTCATGAGATATTTTCCTATGCAAAAAATGCATCATGACTTTTCCGACGACTGAATATATTATGGAAAATAAAAGTGGCAACTGAATTTGGCTTGAAGTCATAGCAAATTGTTGAGTCGTGCTTATAGGGAATTAATCCCAGAGAGGTCTTCAGTACCCTCCTCTGAATCATTGGGAAGACTTTTCAGTTTAGCGAAGGCTCCAGAAGGTGGTGCAGCCCCATCTGACCTGGCCAGCCACTGACTGGATGGAGTTTGGTGGGAACCATGGCTCTGAGTACACCTCGCCCAGGCTGGACGGTCAGCTCCCCCTGTTTCTGACCTGCCATCTCTAACCTCGATGTCCACGTCTGTAAAAGGGGGTGGGGCAACAAATCTACCTATTTCTAAGGAAAAGTCTAAGGAAAAAGTACATGAGACGAAAGTCCTTAGCACACGTCGCATCTTGGAGTGACTGCTCGGCGGGGAGCACCTTTGAGGGTCCCCATGGAGGCCATATGGATGCTGTCCTACTCTCTGGATGGGACTGCAGCCTGCAGGGTCTGCCAGCCTCAGGAGCTCTCCAGGGAGCAGGACGACCGGTGGCCCCCGCGCCGGGGATGAGTGTGGTGTTGTGATCCTGGTGTCCCTCGAGAGCTGGCTGAAAAGCCTGTTCCCAAAGGAGGACCCCACCCAGTGCGTCCTGAAATGGAAACTTGCAGTGGTAGCACTCATGTGGGTAAACGCGATGGTGGGGCAGCAGATTTGGGCGTATGCTGAAGTGGGTATTTTTATGGATAGTTCAGGCATCAGCAAAATGGGGCATCAATATTCAGTCCTTACTCCAATTACCTAAACCTGTAGAAAGCACTCATGTGCCATGGTGCGTGCCAACCCTGTGATCATAGAAATAGGCTTCTCTCGCCATAAAGGGTGAATAAAGCTGAGCAGGAGCACTATCTCCCAATGGCTGCTCTCTCTTCTTCCTGAGAAATACGATCCCAGGGACCAGCAGTTAGCATAATGGCTATGTTGCTGGATTCCCATGTAGTCGATTGTGGTTCAAGTCCTG
The DNA here is from genome assembly GCF_000334495.1 of Tupaia belangeri chinensis. Taxonomy (NCBI): domain Eukaryota; kingdom Metazoa; phylum Chordata; class Mammalia; order Scandentia; family Tupaiidae; genus Tupaia; species Tupaia belangeri. The sequence goes on along the minus strand of NW_006206241.1, from coordinate 2,728,584 downwards.
GACCCGGTGACTTAAAATCACGCTGGGTGCGTGTGTATGCGTGCCCAAGATTTTGAGAGGAGAATGGAGGAGAAGGGATTGTGGTGTGGCCATCCCCCCTGGGGGGTGATTTCTCGCTTTCTGTCTTTGTCTCTCTCTGGTGAGTGCACATGCCCTACAGCAAAAATCTCCCCAAAGAAAAAAATAAAGAAAAGGAATAGGACCCAGATTTTTTATTCTCATTTGGGTTTATGGCCACCCTGAATAACAGCCACCCCACCCACTTTTCATTAGAGCTTGGTGAGGTTAAGGGAGCCATTTCAGTTAATAGAATGTAAACAGAAGGGCATAACCTTGGCGTAGGGGTGTGCTCCTTTCTCTTTTCTCCTCTCTGCTGGCTGGAACATAGTTACAAAGGCTGGAGCACAAGTGGTCATCTTGGCCAGAGGTGGCAAACACGAGGTGTGCTGAGAATGGAATTATAGTCAGCACAGAAGCCTCTAGGCAATTGGGCAGCCTGCTGCAGCCTCCGCCACCACTACTGGCTTCTCTTTCATGACTGAGAAATACCCATCTGTCTCGCTTAACACAAATCTACTTCTTCCAGGGACAGAAGGAATAATTGGCTTTTCTATATGTCTCTCCCAGGCTGGGAGACTAAAACTCAGTTCCAGAATGACTCATAGTTACCTGTAAAGACAGACGAAAATGAAGAAAGAGTAGATGCCACAATAGTAATATGAAATGCCACGAGGAGGAATTAACGTTCACCCTTTGAGCCCGGGGAATGGTGGAAATAGCCGGAATGCGTTGTTTTCAATCCTTTATGCTTTTTTTTTCTGTCAATGATTCCCATTTTAAAGAATCGATGCGTCTTCCTTCCTGTCACCGTGATGGGGCAGCCAGTCTGCTCAGCATCAGCACACGCTTCGCATGGTTTTTTCTTGGGCACGAGGCACGAGGCACGAGGCACTGGGTGTGCAAGCTTGGTGCGTCAGTCTAGGAATGTGCCCCTCCACCCGCAGGCTGCTGTTTTCACTCCTGAGTCACATGCACTGTGCAGGGACAAGGACGAGACCCCATGGATACAGAGTTGATGAGAGGCAAAGCAGGGACCTGTCAGGGACCCCTGACGGGTCCGGAGCTGGACTTTGGTTCAACATGAGGCCAGTGCAGAGGGAGGGTTGTACTGCTCCAGCCATCTCGGGCCTTGGTTAATGGTTCACTCCTCACACAGGTTGTTTCTGATCTCGAATGTTTTTTCTCAGTGTTCCGGTGACTACCTTCATCACTGAGTAACCGGGGGAGTACAAGCCTGCCGCTGCAGGCCACACAGCCTTCTCAGGCCTCTCTACCTTTTCTTGTTGAGAATTAAAGGTCTCTGCAGCTGAGAGGGCTGAGCTTTGTGCGCAGAGGACTCCCTAACTCTCAGGACAGGGGACAGCACTGAGGACTCTGCTAAGATTTGGGACTGACCGGTGCATCTTGTGCCAAAAGCAGCCCTGGTCTCCTGCTCAAAATGAGGAAGGAGAGGCTCTTATCTGGAAAGTGCAGCCCCTCACACAATGTCCACAGATACTGCCCACTGGGGGAGGAGCAGTGGAAAAGAAGTCGCTTTTCAGTAAGCTCTGTGGGATCAAGTTTTTGGAGGTACTCTTTTTCTTTATTTTTTATGCTTTCTGGGGTTTATTTCAGGTTTAAAAAATGAGACAAAACATTTTAGTGCTGAATTCCTGTCTCTTGAGATAAAGCAGATAAACTTAGAGGATATATTGCTGAGTGAAATAAGCGAGGCCATGAGAGATGAACACACTATGTCCCTACTTAGCAAACACTGAGTCCTCGTTTGCTAGCAGAAGCTGAAGAACGCAATCACAGGGAAGCTTGGGAGTGAGAGGAACAGGTCGTGGAGCAGTGCCTCCAAGCAGAGTGGGAATCATCAACGACAATTCAATATATACTTCCAAAACACCCAGTAAAGCAAATCTAGGATCTGCACAAGATAATGTGATGTTACATGCTGAAAATAGTAAATATGTTTACACCTTTGATTAATTATTATACACATATGCATGCTTTAAAACCCTATATACTATAATCATACAAAGATGCACAATTTATATACAAAGATTTGATTATATGTAAATCACAAATTACAGTAAAAAAACAACAGAAGCATTTTGATATTTTTAATCATCATGATCAATTGCAAAGTTCTACTCTACAAGAGAAAATTTCCAGGCCCACATCCCCTCAGGGTGTTCCCAGGTGGTAACCCTTGTTTCCTGATAGAAGAAATCTGTTATCACAGAAGTACCCAATATGCATGGTCAGACCAAGTAGGTGGGTTTCTTGAGAGCAGAACTGTGAGAGCCTTTATCCCACTCAGGGGTCTGGTGATTCTTTGTGGAGGTGTGGGAGATGGAGGTTGGGGGGATAGGGAGAGACTAGCCTCAGACAGGACACAGCCTCATGGATAGAGATCAGTCTTACACAGGGTCACTGTAAAGGATTAGAATTCATAAATATCATTTAGGAAATACTATGCTAGATTTAGGATGATGAAGGAGAATTACTATGGCTTCTTCCTGCAAAATGTCATGTTTTTAGCTAGGTATAAAGGCGAAAAGAACAATTAAGTAAATAAACAACATCACGTGTTTACATCTAGAAAGTTCCAAATGTATGGTAAAAGTATTCATGGCATCCACATATCAAGCTGTTTAACAAAACTCTTATGTTGCCCCTTTGGGTAAGGATATTTTCTCTTTATAACCTGAAGTCCCATTCTCATGCATACCAAAAGAGTTTTCTGCAAGCAGGCTGTTAAATCTGGCAACTTGTTTGGGTTAAACACAGATACACAAGGCAAACACACACACACATGGTACATATATATGTGTATCTATATATCTATATCTATCTATATATTATCTATATATTATATATATATTTTTTTCCTAGTAGTGGTGGGACATAATTTACATATTACAGGAAAAAAAAGAATTAAAAGTGAAGTACAGAGCTGCAAAGTTGACTTTGGCACTTGATTTGATTCTCTCTATTTCCTGTGTTTTATAAGTGCATGTGAAGACCCTTTCATTTCCTGTTACCTCTTTAACTTGATTTCCTTTCAGTGTGACCTTTTCGTATGGCCGTTGCAATGAAAGGAATCTACTAGAATCTTCAGAAAGTGTGCTGTGGCTTGTACACATGCATGCACACCCATACCTGACAGCAAAGGGACAGAGCAGCCTGACGTTCAGAACAGTGAGCTAGTTCATCTGAGAGAGGTGTTTGTGGCTTGGGTATTGAGGCATAATTAAATCACTTTAAAACTGGTCCTGTGCAGTTGTTGAAGTTAATAACGTTGCTAGAGAATCTGTTAAAATAGGCACTTTCACAGCTTTTTATCATTTGCTCCCCACCCCCATTGACAAAAAGCATAGAGTAAGAGTTCAAAGTGAAAGAAAGCCAGTTAGTGTTTGCTAGGGCCTGGGGGTTGGGGGAGAGTGGGAAGTGACAGCTTAATGGGTGCAGGGTCTCCTTTGTGGGAAATGAAAAAGTTCTGGAAGTAGACGGTGGAAGTGGTGGTTGAACACTGCTGGGAATGCACTAAATGCCATGGAATTATACACTTAACAATACTGAGACCCTGCATTTGACAGAAAGTGGACAAATACAGAAGATTTACTACTAAGCAAAGTAATCCAGACTATGAAAGAGAGACATTGTATGTCCCCACTCAATATATAGTGAATGTCAACGCTAAGGCAGGAACAGAAAGATTGGAGAGTATAAAGCCGTGGAGAGCAATGGTGATACTAGAGAGAGTGTGGGAGGAGGGTGGGAAATGGAAGAGGTTGAGAGGGAGGGAATCAAGGGGAAAAGAAAGGAGCAAGTATTTCAGGGACATAAAGATAAAAAATGATCTGCTGATGATAACGTGTATGATAATATCTTTGACTAAACCAATATACAGTGTATTCATGATGGGAAAATGTATTTGTTATACTGTAATTATGATTATTGGATGTAAAAAAATAAAAATAGTCACACTTCAGAGACTGGACCGGAGCAGCAGTGATGCTGAGCTCTGCAAGGCCAGCTCTCACTGGAAGGTCCCACACTGGTATCCAGAGACACCCCTCCCTGAGCACACCAGGCATGTAGCCCATGGTCTGGGCTGGCTGATGCTGGGGATGGATTGTGGGGCCAAGGTCCTGTGGGGGTGCTGTCTCTCTGTCTCTCTCTGCTTCTGTCACTCATGAAAGCAAGGAAGAAACCTTAAAAAAAGATAGTGAAAAAAAAGTTAAACTTTAAAATGATTATACATGTATAAGCTACATGTATTTTACCTCAGTGAAAATGAATCAACAATTTCTTTCTCATTATTTTTTTCAGAGACTGAGAGACAGAAAGAGAGAAATCACCCCCCAGGAAGAATGGCTATGCTCCAATCCCTACTCCTCCCTTCTACTCCTGGGATCTTGGGCATGCACGCACACACACCTGGCATGAGATTTCTTTCTTTCTTTTTTTTTTAAGAATTATTTATTGGGACCAGCAGTTAGCATAATGACTATGTTGCTGGACTCCCATGTAGTCGACTGCGGTTCGAGTCCTGGACCTGGTGGCTTAAACTCACACTGGGCGCGTGTGCGTGTGTGCTCAAGATCCCGAGAGGAGAATGGAGGAGAAGGGATTGCAGCATGGCCATCCCCACTGGGGGGTGATT
>NW_006206241.1:2700467-2723807 GCF_000334495.1 Tupaia belangeri chinensis | reverse complement strand
TCTCCAAAAAAAAAAAAAAAAGAACTATTTGTTTAATTTTATGTATTTATTCATTTATTTTAATTTGACCAGAGTGAGAGAGAGAAAGAGAGAGAGAGAGAGAAGAGAGAGAGAGAGCAAAAGTGAGAAAGCACGACTCTGGGACTTGGCCCGTGATTGCCCATGTGGGAATGTCCAGTGCCTTAAACACCTGGCCACCTGCTGGCTTCCCCCTTGGTGTGAATTTTAAGCCACTGGATCTGTGACTTGAACTGCAGTCTACTCTGAGGGAATCCAGCTACATAACCAGTATGCCATCTGCTGGTCCCTTTTTTATATTTATTTAAGTGGAGACCTCTTTTTCAAGTTTATTTTTTATTTATTTTATATATGCAATTACTATACGTCCCTACAATTTGTAAAATGAATTTACCCAACCTGAACACACTTCCCACCAGTCTGGTTGATGATACCATGTAAATTATTATCAACAGACAATCCTCCATTTCTGTGTCCCTTAAATGTCTTGACTTTCTATTTTTTCCTTGATTCCTTTCCTCTACCCTCCTGCATTTCCCATCCTCTTCCCACATTGTCTCCAGTGTCTCTGTTTACCATGCTTCTGTATCTTCTAATCTTTCAGTTTTAGCCATAGAGTGTGGATAGTCTATATATATTAAATGCAGACATACAGTGTCTCTCTTTCATAGCCAGGCTTGCTTCAGTCAGCAATAAATCTTCCCCAATTGTTCACTTTCTATCAAATGCCAGGGTCCTGGGTTTTTTTGTTTGTTTGTTTTTGTTTGTTTGTTTTTAATGGCCAAGTGGCATTCCATAGTGTGTATGTGCCACACTTTTTCAATCCACTCATCTGTATGTGGACATTTGAGCTGGTTCCATTTCTTAGTGATTGTGAATAATGCCACAATAAGCATAGATGTGCAAACACTTTTTTGACTGAGTGTTTTCCTACCTTTTGAGCAGATACCCAGGAGTGGAATTGTTGGATCATATGGTAGTTTTACTTGTAGATCTTTGAGGAACCTCCATATTGTTCTTCTATAACAAGCAATGAAGTTTAATCAGTAGTAAATAACCTCCTAACAATGAAAAGCCCAGGTCCTGATGCTTCACTTCTGAATTCTACAAAACTTTTAAAGAAGAGTTAATCCCCATCCTAATCATACTATTTCTAAAGATCCAAAAGGAAGGAACCCTCTTAAATTCATTTTATGAAGCCTCCATCACCCTCATTCCCAAAGCAAATAAGGACATAACAACAAAGGAAAACTACAGACAACTATTTCTGATGAATATACATGTAAAAATTCTCAAGAAGATACTAACAAATCATATCCAACGACATACAAAAAAGATTATAAATCAGCTATTTCAATTAACAAGACAATACAACAATATGGCCACTTATACTAGAGATAGAGTTCAAAACCCACAATTTCATTCTGATCATGAGGAACCATCAAACAAGCTCAAACAGAAGGATGTTCATGAAACACCTGGCCAGTACTCCCCAAACTGTGGAATGCCAGGGAAGACTGAGAAGCTGCCACAGGCCAGAGGACAGAGACTGCCTATGAGCCGTCCACTCTCCATGACTGATTTACCTGCATCCCGAAGTATCTGCAGGACCCACCAGGTCGAAAGGGGATGAGGAGGACATTGTGAATAAAAGAAGTCTGGACTTGGGTTTGCAGCAGTCTGGTTGTTGTGTCTACAGGTACATACAGCCAGGCCATGGGCCCACCACATCATTTCACCCTGATCTCCCCTCAGGCCTTCTGACAGTCGACGTGGGAGGTCTTCACCCTGCCCCTCGCCTTCTCTGCTCTTAGGTTGTGCAGGAGGAAGAAGCTGCAGCTGGGGGGTGGGGGGGAGGTCAGATGTGGTCTAAGGAGAGTTAGATTTCAGCAAGTTCCTCAAGAGCCTCATTCTAAACCTGGGAAGAGCCCATGCAGGTGACACTGCACCTCTGTTCTGGTGAGAGAGTCTCACCTGCCCTGTGGTGCTGAGGGCCTGAGGTCCCTGCCACCTCCTCCTTGCTGTACCCGAAATCAACCACAGCTGGGATACTTGGGGAGTGTGAACTCTCTACCTGGCTAAATGGTTCTCTGTGAACCTGGGAAGCACTCCAAGGTCTGGGAGTGACCTTTGTGTGCCCCCAAAAGGGTATTTCATCCAGTGCATGTCTTAGCCCGGTCCTCTGGGAAGAGGGCTTGAGGGAGAAGTAGGTGCTGACCCTGTACTGGCTGTGAGGATGGAGGAAGGCACAGGACTTCTCCAGAAGGGCTACAGGGAGGGATCACATCTGAGATCATTCCAAAGAGGAGGAAAGGGGGATTGGATCTCCCTGCTTCCTCCATTTCCACCTCTCCAGGAGTGTTGCCTCCCTTGCCCTTCCAGGCATCCATCCTGCCTTGAGCAGCCAGAAGCCAAGTCCCTGCCCCTGGCATGGAGGTAGGTCTGAGTCAGAAAGGAAGTGGGGGTGGGGCAGACACAACAGAGCCCGGATCCCAGGGAGAGGTAGGAAGGGGTCGAATGTGGCTCAGAAGGTCTGCGGTTGGTGTCTCTAGGGGGGTACTTCTATCAAAAATGGCATGTTGGCAGGCCATGACAGGACTCCCTCTGAATACTCAGCTGACCGAAACACAGGCTTTCTGGACAAAAGGCATAAGGCAGTGAATAATTGATGGAGAATCTGACTACAATTTAAGGGGTACTAGGGAAAAAAAAATTATTCCCTACATTACTAAAAGAGTAGTAAGAGTAGGCAGTGAGGATCAGAGGTGCAGACACCCAAGAAAAGGAGCGTCCAGTTGTGAGGACTCATGCTCCTCACAGTGAGCGGCCGTGCTAAGTCGGATGTAGAGCCTGCACCAGTCCAGGCATGGCCTGACTGCGCCCTTGGGAAACAGGGTGTCTGTGCGCAGGGCAGCAGGTAGGCAGGGAGCCTACATGTATGCACATGAGTGCCGGGAGAGTAGGGGTGCGAGAGTGGGAGGGAGAGAGAGGGAGAGAGGTGAGAGAGATTGTTTTAGTTTAATAAAAGCTTTCAGATTTTTACTTCTATTCTCTAGTGGCATTATTCATTTCTTTTAGGTACTTGCTTTAAAGTGAAGGATTCACTGCTTGGTCCAATAGCAAATCAGGAACACGGAAGAATCCAAGTGAGGAGAGAGTCCCCAGCATTGTGGATAGCCCAATTATCCAGTTTTCCCCTGGTTCTCAGAAATCCAAATTTCATGCTAAAATTAGAATGGCAACATTGAAATCAGGCAAAGTGGCGACCTAGGAGCAAACAGACTACATTGCTAGAGGGGACAAAGAGAGAAATTGGAGAACGTCCATTCAGACTGACTGACAATGGATGGAGAAGGGAGAATTCAGTGGGAATGATGAGAAATTATACACCACACACATACTCAGGGTCGGGGACTGGAAGGTCACTGTGGTAGAGTGAGAAACAGACTGCTAAATTTTGTGATACTGGGACACAAACGCCTTCCAAGAAAAAGTAAAAAAAAAAAAAAAATGCACTGGGTTTAGACAATCCTAGCCAACAAAGTTTACGCTTTCAGAAAAAATGTGTCTGAAAATAGGGGATTACAAAGCATGCCATTGTGTAACCCCCTCTCGGGTTCCATGGTGCTTTCATAAACAGACACAGGAGACATTGAGCTCTGGGGCTGTCCTGGACGGGTCTCCTTGCCTCTGGTGGAATTTCTGTCTCTCTGAAATGCCTTTATTCTCAAGGACAGATTTCTTTTCCCTGCTTTATTGTCTGAGCAAATCTTTGCTGTCTGCAATGATTCTTTGGGTACATCGGGCAGTTCCAAGAACAGTCAACAATAAACAAATCGTTAACAATATCTAGCAGAGTGTCAGTTACTGGAATGCACAAGATCATTGTGGAGCAGACTGGAGTGTTTCACAGTCCTGGAGATTGCTTGCAAGTTTCCCTTCACATTCTGGGAATACTTGGGGCTGCTTCTCAAATATTTTAATGGCCTGTCCCACCTTCCAGTCCGCTTTGATAGTACTGACTTTGGTCTCACAGGACACAAAACTGTAATCTCTGTCTAGTGTTTTCTATTCTTTGTTTTTAGTTCTATTATTTAAGCTTGTCGCTTATTCTTCCAGCTGATTCTCTGGATATTTCTATCTGATATTGTTGGTGTGGGCAACTCACAGATTTTTCTCTCTCACATCTCCTCTCCATAACTTTTCTGCCAGGGAGCACACCCAAACAATTTGCTTTTGGATTCTATAGTTGAGTCCTTGGGTCACCTGGGTGGTTGCAGGGTGTCTGTGAGGTTATATATGAGGGTGGAACCACTGCAGGGGACACTTTGGAGCCATCACTGTCTCCATGGATAAGTTACAAACATAATGATGAACTGAACAGAGAAATCCCATTGAAAACAAGAGAGAGCGGGTCTACAGAGCTCCTGCTTGTGAGTCTACAACTTTACAATTCTTCTAGAAATTTAAATCCTCTCTCCACAAAGTTAGGGTTAAAAACTGTTATCATTAGCCTTTTGAAATAACTTCTCCCAACTTCAACTAAATAGGCAGAAAATACAGTTAATATGCCTTTCTACATGCTATGCCAGCTGTTTTATTCTTTGAGTTATCACATATGTAGCTTCTCATGCTATCTTTTTGTCATACATCTCCTAGAACCCCCATCTCATACCATTTGTTGAGATTTTCCAGGTAATCATCTTTGATGTGGCTGATAGTGTGTGTGTGTGTGTGTGTGAGTGTGTACTATGCTTTGTGTAATGCAGGCATTTCATGGATTGGTTGACTGTGCTGCCTATGCTAAAGCTCCTGTTGGTGCAAAATACACTGGATATTTAGTGAAAAGGAAAATTTCAGAGAGGACTGGCTTTTGAGAGAGTGAAAAGAAAATGAAAAAGAAAGATTTTCATTGGAAGCCAGCACCTCTGAGGAAGTATGTAGACAGTTGGCTTTTATGTAGTATATACCCTGAATGTTTGATTTACTTTTCTGCTTTTAATGAATAAATCTTATGTTAAGGACAGTTTCAGGTCTACAGAAAATTTACATAGCACAAAGAAGAGCACTCATGTACCCTACGTTCGCCATGGCTCTCCTTGTTCATCTGAGCACTCGGTGAGTGTGGTACTGTTGTGAGTACTGATGATGATGTTGAGGGAGCTTGAACAGAATCTTGGAGCCTTTACTCCCTTCTTACCTAAGTTCCCTGCAGAGTATCAGACTGGGACTGCAGCTGGGTCTGCCACCTTTTCCCTCATCCTTGCAAACAAAGTCTCCTTTGTCTTGTTTGACATTCCTCCAATTGAATCCTTCTTCTAAATCAAAACTCGGGCGTTTGTCTGCAGTCATGAGATATGACCCTTAGGGTGTGGCTGTCATAGAGGGTCTTTCCAAGGTCCCCTTCCATGAAAACTGCTGCAGCAGAAGGAGGGTAACCTCTTTCCTTGTTTCTACTTTCATATCTCCAGCAAGGGTTCTTTTTGAAACCAGGAACTTTGTAATGTGAAAGCAATTACCAGTTTATAGAAAAGAGCAAAAATTGCTTTGTGAATGTATTTAAAGAGCTTTTTTGACAAAAACGTGCAGTTTGAGGCATTCGGCAGAATTGCCAACCGCTGAAAACGCACGCTCTGTTACTTCACAGGTTTGTGGGTTACATGAGCTTGGATTCTTGAAAAGATGTTTTTATTCATCTGAGAATGCCTTACGCAATAATAGGGGAAAAAAATCAAAATGGAGAGGATTGGAAGAGTTTTGCTAACGTACTTGAATTTAATTTTCTTAGATTTAGCTTGGCCAAAGTACGTAACCTAAAACTTCCTTATGTTTCTAAGAGAAACATAAAGAAGTCTCTTTGCCAGAGACAGAGATTAGATAGGTAAGAGCTGGGATGCTTTGAAGGTAGGGTGAGGTGGATGGTCAGGTTCACCTCTGCCTTTTCAACTGTATGACCTTGACTAGACTCCATTCACTTCAGTTCTAAATGAAGTTGGCATCTAAATGTTCTTTAAAGGTTTTTCTAGCCCTGAAAATTCTATGTGTAATTAAATAATTCTTATTTATTTATTTATTTATTTATTTAAATTTGACTAGAGAGAGAGGGAAAGTGAGAAAGAAAGAAACCAGGTCCAGGACTCAAACTGCAGTCAGCCATGTGGGAGTCCAACACCCTTAACCACCGTGCCACCTGCTGGCCCTGTAAATAAATAATTCTTACTACATGATCAAAGATGTATAAGAAAAGCATTTGTCTTAAAAGTCAAGTTAACTTAATCTCCAGCATGTCTCAGGGAATTGGGAAACAACAACAGAAAAATCCAAAAGATGCCAGGAGAAAAGAAATAATAAAGATTCGAGCAGAAATAAATGAAATAGAAAATAAGCAAACTACACAGAAAATAAATGAGAGCAAAAGCTGGTTCTTTGAAAAAATAAACAAGATTGACACACCATTAGCTAGACTAATTAAGAAGGAGCAAGGAAGGAACCAGATATATGAAATTTGCAATGAATCAGGCAACATTACACGAGACATAATAGAAATACAAAACATCATTAGAGGATACTGTGAGTGACTATATGCCAACAAAGAAGAAAACCTGGATGGACAAATTCCTGCACACATATAATCCACCAAGATTGACTCATGAGGACATAGAAAGAATAGACCTATAACAAGCAAATGAGATTGAATCAGTAATAAATAACCTCCCAACAAAGAAAAGTCCAGGTCCCCATGGCTTCAATGCTGAATTTTACAAAACTTTTGAAAGAAGAGGTAACCCCCCATCCTACTCACACTGATTCTAAAGATCCAAAAGGAAGGAACCCTTCTAAATTCATGTGATGAAGTCTCCGTTACCCTCATTCCCAAAGCAAACAAGGATATGACAAAAAAAAAAAAACCAAAAAACAAAGTAAAACAAAACAAAACTACAGACCTATATCTCTGATGAATACAGATACAAAAATTCTCAACAAGATACTTGCTGACTGTATTCAACAACATATAAAAATGATTATTCATCATGACCAGGTAGGCTTTATTCCAGGGATGTAAGGGTAGTTCAACATACACAAAACATCATATTAACAGAAAGAAAGATAAAAACTATATGATCATTTCAATTGATGGGGAAAAACATTTGACAAAATACAATATTCCTTTATGATTAAGAATCTCAGGAATATAGGCATAGAAGAATCATTTCTCAGCATAATGAAAGCTATCTATGAAAAACCTATCGCTAACATTATACTGAATGGGAAAAAGCTCAAAGCTTTTTCACCAAAAACTGGTACAAGACAAAGCTGCCCACTTTCTCTGCTCCTATTCAATATAGTACTGGAAGTCCTAGCCAATGCAATCAGATAAGAAAAGGAAATAAAAGGCATTCCAATAGGGAAAGGAGAGCTGGAATTATCTCCTTTGCAGAAAATTATCTCTGTTTGCTGATAACATGATTGCATACATAGAAGACCCAATAGTATCCATGAGAAAACTTCCCAAAGTAGGAAATGCAAACAGTAGAGTGGCAGGATACAAAATTAACTTACAAAAATCTATAGCATTTCTATATACAAACAACAAAAAGACAGAGACAGAACTGAAAAAAAAAATTCTGTTTACCATAGCCACAAGAAGTATAAGATACCCAGGAATAAAACTAACCAAGGATGTCAAAGACCTCTATAAGGAGAACTATGAAAACCTTTTTTGGAGGGACATCCCATGTTCCTGGATTGGCAGAACTAATATAATCAAAATGGCAATCCTATCCAAATTAATCTACATATTTAATGTAATCCCTATAAAATTACATGAGACATTCTTCACAGATCTAGAAAAGACAACCATAGAATTTGTCTGGAATCATAAAAGACCCCATATTGCCAAAGTCACTCTGTGCAAGAAGAGTAGAGTGGATGGCATCTCACCCCCTGACTCCAAAATATAGTACAAAGCTGTGATAATCATAAAAGCATGGTATTGTCACAAAAAACAGACACGAGGACCAGTGGAACAGAGTAGAGACCCCAGGAATAAACCCCAAAACATACAGCCAACTCATCTTTGACAAAGGGTACCAGTCAATACAATGGGAAAAGGAAAACCTCTTTAGCAAATGGTGCTGGAAAAACTGAGTATCCACCAGCAGAAAGATGAATTTGAACTGTTACCATTAACAAAAATAAACTCAAAATGGAACAAAAATATAAACTAAGACCACAAACTATAAAACTACTGGTGGAAAACACTGGAGAAACTCCGAGAGAAATTGGGGTAGACAAACACTTCTTAAGCAAGAGCCCCAAGCACAGGCAATAATCCCCAAAATAGACAGGTGGGATTACATCAGATTAAGAAACTTCAGCACAGCCAAGGACACTGTAATTAGTGTGAATCAACAACCCTCAGAATGGGAGAGAATTTTTGTTAACTGCGCCTCAGATAAGGAGCTGATAACCAGAATACATAGGGAACTCAAGCGGCTTACCTGGAAGAAAATGATTAACCCAATTAAAAGATGGAAAAATGAGCCCAATTAAAAGATGGAAAAATGAGCTGATTAAAGAACTCTCTAAGGAAGACATATGAATAGCCAAAAAGCATATGAAAAAATACTCAACATTTCTCATCATAAGTGAGATGCAGATCAAAACCACAATGGGATAACACCTAACCCCAGTCAGAATGGCAAAGATTAAAAAAAAAAAGATAAATGCTGGAGGGGATATGGTGAAAGGGGAACACTCCTACACTGTTGGTGGGAATGTAAATTGGTCCAGTCACTGTGGAGAACAATATGGAGGTTCCTCAAAAACCTTCAAATAGACCTACCATATGATCCAGCAATTCCATTTCTGGGTATCTACCCAAAGGACAGGAGAATGCTCAGTTGGAAAAGTGCTTGTACAACTACATTTATTGCAGCATTATTCTCAATTGCTAAGACATAGAACCAACCCAAATGTCCACAGAGAGATGAAAGAATTGAAAAAGTGTGGCATATATACTCTATGGAATACTATTCAGCCATAAAAAACAACAGGGCCCTGGAATTTGATAGAAAGTAGATGAATATGGAAGAATTGTTGCTGAGTGAAGCAGGTCAGGCTATGAAAGAGAGACATTGTTTGTATCCACTTAACATATACCGACTGTCTGCACTCTATGGTAGAGACTGAACGCTTGGAGGACATAAAAGCATTAAAAATTGTTATGGACACTAGAGACAAAGTGGAAGGAGAATGTGGGAGTGGAAGAGTGTAGAAAAGGAAATTTGGGGGAAAAATAGAGAGGTAAGATATTTGTGTGATGCAGATATGTTTTATTATCTATTGATGAGAAAGTGTATAATGTTCTCAACTGGGCTGAACTGAGGTGTATATCGTGCTGGGTAAAGTCTCTTTAAAATCTAAATGATGTGTAGTAATTGAATGTATAAGTAATAATAATGATAAAAAAGAAAAAAATCTAAAAAAAATTAAATTCCAGCTTAAATCCATTTGTTTGATCAGAAAGTTCTTTAGTAGCCTTGAATATCTAATCTACGGTGATTACGCACCAGTTGTCCTGATTGTACAATTTCTGTGGCATTCTCTTGACAGCTTTCTGTGAAGGCAGGTTTAGGGCACACAGGACATCTGTAGAAGTGTCATCTTCTGCTTCTCTCCTGGAAATGTCACCATAGCAAGTAACTTATCGCAGCTGCCAACAGCTCTATGGGATAACCTATTAACTGATGGCATACTTAATTACTTTTCTTGAGAAAAGAAAAGAGAAATCGGTTGGTGCCAAGAAACTTGGGTTCCTTATTTACTCCTTAAAAAATAAAGCGGATAAATTACTTTCTCTTGTCACTTCCTTAATCAAATATTTGCAACCTTGATGCACACAAAGGCCACCAGGAGAGCTTTAAAACCGCCTGGCATCCTGTGATGCCAGACAACCAACCAGACTCTCAGGAGAAGGGCTTAGCTCTTTTTCCTTTTCGGGGTGGGGAACTGTTCTTGCTTTGAGCCTTTTCAGTTCTTTCCCCAGTGACCTACTCCCTTATCATCCACTTCTTTTTTTCCCCAAAGAATGGTCTTATTGAACTTTATTTATTTATTTTAATTTGACCAGAGAGGGACAGAGAGAGAGAGAGAGAAAGAGAGAAAGTGAGACAGCAAGCTAACAGGTCCAGGACTCGAACTGCGGTTGGCCATGTGGGAGTCCAGCGCCCTTAACCACTACACCACCTGCTGGCCCAGTCAAACACTTTCTAAGGCAGTAGTTCTCAAAGCACAGTCCCCAGACTACTGATGCCAAGTCTTTGGGTAGGAAATGCTCATTTCCAGGCCCCTGGCAACCCTGCAGACTGAGAAACTCTCAGAGTTATAGTTTTCATGCTTTAATGTGCCCTTTTGGTGCCGCTTTGTGCGCGGAAGTCTGCAAATCACTAAAGTCTAAGGTCCAGGTGAACTCTGCTGTAGTCTGAGAGTCTAAGCCCTCTGTCTAAGGGCTATGATCTAGGTGACAATCTGTGTGCTGAAATCTCAGAGCCACCATCAACATGTTTAAGCAGAGTCTTTTCAGGGGCCTACCACCAGTCTCATTGATCTCTTACCATCTCCCACCTGGAAGGGAAGAAAAGCTTTTGGGTGAGGGGTGTCCTTCTCCTGTGTCCCCCAGCTTTGAGTGCTGGAATCTTAATTGCATAGCCAGGCAGGACTCAGGAAGTAGAAATAGGACACCATCTCTATTGGAAGGAATCAACACGATGGACCCACCTTTCTGTGGACAAAGGAAGGCAAGGACAAGTGTGCGTGTGTGAGGTCGCTCCACACTGGGCAGTGAACCTCCGTGTGCTGTCCTCCCGTCATAACCTGTGCACACATTTGTTTTTATTCACTTTCTTCTCAGATATCCCTGCCTCAAGTTTCTTTGCAGTTTCCTCACTTTTCCATTGTTTTCACGTTAGAAAGTTGAGTCTGTTGTACATCAATCCCTTAGTCTTTGAGCACACTCAAAGCATCTATCCTTCCTTGCAGAAGATGATGCAGGCTCAAGAATCTAAGGAAGGAGGATGCCAGCTTGCCTGGTTTCCCTTGCTTCTGCTCCAAGCTCAGGGCTTGAAAGATGGAGAGATGAAAGCTTACAGGTCCCTCTGAATGGGGTGGCTGCAATCTGGAGTTGAAGTTCTGCTCCAAAAAGGCAAGTTGCAGTGTTGGTACTTTCTCTGTCCCTCTCATGGTGCTTAGGGGACACTTTGCTGTCTGCCCCAAGCCTGCAATCCCTTTTTCTCCATTCTCCTCTTGGGATCTTGGGCATGCACACATGCCCAGTGTGAGAACAAGCCAGTGCAAACCCCAGGCTTTTACCATCTGTGGCACTCCTTAGCTTCTGCTCAGGACATCCAGAGCTTCTTTTCACTAGAAGTACAGCTTCTGCTCAGGACACCCAGAGCTTCTTTTTACTAGAAGTTTTTCTCTTGGAAGTCAGTGCTCCTGTCAGGTCCTTCTTCCATGACACAAGCCCAGCTCCTTCTGGAAATATCTCTTTGGTCTAAGAAAAGTCAGGGTCTTGCCCAACCATTGGGAAAAGAGCTTCTCCCTTCAGTTGGCCACCAGGGGTTGCTCCCACCAGCCTCCAACTTTGCATCTGCCCAGGTGAGATCCAGTATCACTGTTGTCTTCCATACACTTGAGGAGACACAGGCTGTGCTTTCTCACAAGAGAGATTCCCTAGACCTTCTCAGAGATTGTCTGCAACCCAGAGAGCCTCCAGTGAGAGTGGGGCAGCAGAAAGCCCAAGTGTCCAAGCCAGTGCTAATCTTTGCCAGGATTATTTGTCTCCAAGACCCTTATTTGTTTTAGGTACAAAGAATGTAGAGCACTCCAATCATTTTGCTCAATAAATCCTCAATATTTTTTCTTTGTGTGAATCATTAACATTCTGTTACAGACGCTGGAGGTGAGTGAGAGCAGTCTCATAACCTGTTCCCAGCACTGATGTCCCGCATCCATCTTCAGAAGGTGGCAGAATTGAGACATGTTATTCTCAGCTCCAGGCCTCGGGGAGACAAGAAAAATCTCTATTTAACATCTGGCCACTCAGTAATTAACTATTTTACTTTAAATTACCACATCGGTTTCCGAGTTTAGCCCCGTGGTTCCAAGTTCAGCACAATGGTTGTGATGCCTGGGGGGGATGTGAAATGCATCCTTTCAGTATCCTGGGTGAAATTATTCTTTGTAGAAACCAAAGTCTACTACTGGTCACTAATGCTTTCAGAATGTATGTTAAAATAAACCTTTTACGTTCACATTAGCAAATATATAAAAAACTCCTCCAAAAACATTGGGTAATTTAGTTTCATTGCAGCGGATACAGAATTATGGGCAGTATCAGGGACTTGGGTGTTTTCTTCTTTTGCCAAAAACCTGACTCAGAATTCGCATGGGAGAAAATCTCTACGTGGGACAGTGATGGGGTCTCTGTGGTCGCGGACCCTCTGCCAATCAGAGCGCTCTGCGGGCTGTGGCCACCAGGAGCACCTCCCTGGAGCTCTGCATGTTCCCAGGTCCACTGGCAGAGACAGCGGCGCGCCAGCGATGGCTGGCCAGAGAGGAGACCCTGTTGCAGGTGCTTGTCTGCCTTTTTTTAAAATTTTATCTTTTAGATGATGATTTCTAGTTTACGTATGTTTGATGTGTATCTGTGGGGTACTGTACTTTTAAAGGCATGGATGTAGTGTACAGTGATCAAATTAAGGAGACACACATATGCATCTCCAACTGCGCACGTGGTTATGCTGTACACATTCGGTAATAGTTCTACGGGCTTTTTTTTTGAAGGATGAATTAAATTGTAATTTTTACACTACCGTGGTTCACCCTTTGTCTTTTTCTGTCTTATCCTTTCTTTCTATCTCCCTCTCTCTCTTTTGTGAAAGTAGTAAGTAGAAGAACTGTCATAAAAGTGTCTAGGGAGACTTGGTCAGCTCCCTGATGTCTGCTCACAACGCGTGGCCTCTTCTTATCCTTCTCGCATCCTACACTCCAGCATCTCAGTCCAGCTGCAGCGTCACTTTCGGCTCTCCCTGGAGGTCTTTTTTGAAATATTTTTTCCAGTCTACAATTTTATGCTCACACTTTAAAATAACACATAGCTAAATCTCTATTTTTTAGTTAGTGCAAGAGTGAAATAATTCTCCCTGAATGAGGTCTATTCTTTCTCCATATTCCCATCTCCAAATTTGTGATGCAATAATGCAGAGTTTTGACATAGATTTTAGGTTGAATGCAAAGATGTCATCTTAATTTTTGCATTAGGTTTCAAAAATACAGAGAGAAACTGCTTCCACATAAACACATGCTTTGATGTTTTCCCTTGCTCAGACTCCCTTTTTCTGCATCATGCTTTTCTCTTTCTTTCTTTATTCTGCTTCACATCTACAGAATGTGTAGAAAGAGGCATTGGGTGATAGATTTTCTTTTTATTCTTTTATTTACTTTATTTTTAAAAATATATTTACTTTGACTAGTGCACATATATGAGGATTAGTAGAGTGTGGAACCCAAAATTAAGTAAAGACTGCTCCACCAAACCTAAGTGAATCTACTGTAATCCTGGTGTCTACGGGAAACAGTACTCCAAGTGGATGCATGATTTATTTTCTTTTAATAGTAAATGATTCCTTAATGATTTCTCTCTCTCTCTCTCTCTCTTTTGGCATGGATAGACTTTCCTTTCTTTATTGAATTGTCTTTTTCTTTTTCTGTTTCTTAATGATTTTTTTTTTTTGAGGGAGATTTTTGCTATAGGGCACATGCGGAGAGGCAGAGAGATAAATAGTGAGAAATCACCTCCCGGGGGTATGGCCACACTGCAATGCCTTCTCCTTTATTCTCCTCTCGGGGATTTTGGGCATGCATACACGTGTACCCAGCATGAGTTTTAAGATGTTGGGTCCAGGACTCAAACTGCAGTTGGTTGACTATGTGGAAGTCCAGCAATGTAACCATTACGCCATCTGCTGGCCCCTCCGTAGTGATTTGTTGTTAGAATTCAGGATTCCTACCACAGAAAACAATCTCTAGTTAATCAGGGCCTTCTCTCCTGTGGTACCCAGACAGACTCTCGGAATCTTCTTCTACACAGTCAACCACTACCAGTTCCTAATGGTGCACAAGATGAGAACTACTTTTGTTCCTTTTCTAGAAAATAGAATTATAAAACCGGACTTTCTAATTCACTAATTAGATTATTTTCTTGGAGTAGTTTTTATGTTACTGACTTCCTTTATTACATTCATAAATTTGGAAGTGACATTTTTATTTCCCAGAATGCTTTGTTTCTTTCATATTAATTTACACTCATGGCAGGCTTAGTGTGGGGGCTTTGATGGTTTAAGTTTTCTTTTTTCTTGGCTAAATGTATAGCTCTTTTAGAACACGAGAACTTTTCAAAAGTCCGCTGACATTATTGATGAGGTCATTAGCAAGTGAAATCACTCCTTTGGTGACAGAGTGAGTTTCACCTTCCCCAGTGCTGAGCAAACATGGCCAAGCAGAATCTCTGCTGGCTCAGTGCTGCTTTGTCTTTAGACACTCAGGTCAGAGAGCAGCTCATGGGTGAGGGACCTGCAGGGAGTGGAAGACACGGCCCTTTCTTCTGCAAAGGTTGCCTCATACTGAGTAGGTGGGGCTTGTTCTGACTTCTACCAAAGCTGCTTCATATTTCAGGCATGTAGCCAGGACCTCTTGACATTTTATATGTTTTATCATCTTTTCCTTGTTACATTGGCTTTGGCATTTCAGTGAGAAATTGGGAGAGACAGGATTTTGTATGCTTGGCCTTACACATCTACTGGAGTATTTTCAAATTACCCTTTAAAGTTCTTTGAGAACTAGAACTTTAAAATCTCTACTTACAGCATGTTCAAGTGATTAGATATGATATATGGAAATGTCACCTCAACTGCTTCGTCATCCCGCCCCAGCATAATAAGACACACAAGGTATATCTGTACTTGCATTGTCGTTTGAGAGTATCCTACAGTTAGTTTGCACCAAGACCCCCAAGCAGATGTGCATCTTCTGTGGAATCCACCTTTATCAAACTTCCAGGAGTTAAGGCTGAAGCAGTTATTGCTCTTTCTCTTCTAACCTATGGGATTTTTTTTTTTTTTTTTTTTTTTAATGGAGTCCCTTTCTAGTTTTCAGGAAGTTGGTCTCTGCTATTGCATCCATGTGCAAATTATTTTTGTACTGACTCTTCCATTAATAGCTTTTCCAGATTCTCTTTTAATAGGCTTCTGAATTATCTTGATGTTGTTTTAGAAGTGCACCTAAAAGTAGAGAAGGGCCTGGTAGATGAAGATCAGAGATCTCTGTAAAATTTGAGAGTAGATTCTTCTCTCAGAATCACACTTCATCTGCCCCTCTGTGGAAATCTCTTATGCATGCACTCAGCCAGATATAGCTTTGGTATCATCAGACCAATTGAAGTGATTAGAGGAAAAAGAAATTTAAATCTTTGACTATTAAAATGGTATGCATTTGGATCATAACAAGCAAGTCTGGTAAGTCGAATGTCAATCTAAGTCATGTATAAATTATCTTAGATTCTAAAATATTGGAGTTTTACTCTATTTAAATCATGTACAAAGAAAAAATAAAATATGCCTTCAGTAAGCCTTTCTGTCTTATTAGAAAGGCAAAACATCAATACCACACAGACTTCTTTAAAAATAAATAAGCTTTGGTTCTGGCTGCCTGGAAAATCGCTTCAAGACTAGCAATATTCCAGGAAACACATCTCAGCTCATTTTAAGAGACAGCCATAATCTGTGTGATTTATTCATCTGGCTTGTGTTGGTTGAGGTATAACCAGTTGCAAGTAATAAGCTCCTATGGGTGTGTCTTGAGCATAATACTCATGTTGGCTCGAAGCATTTTCTCTGGTTCATTCAGCCAGTCTTAGCCATGATGTTTAAAAAAGTCACGGAATGATCTCTATGTATTACTTTTAAAAGGCCCTTTCTCCTTAATGACAATGAAAACAAAAGACTCAGAGTGTCTCAGTCTGTTCACATTGCAATAACAAATGCTTTAGACTAGATAATGTATAAATAATAAGAAACATATTACTCACAGTTCAAGAGGCTGAGAAGTCCATGATCCAAGTGTAAGTAGAGTTAGAGTCTAGTGAGGGCCCATTCACCTTCAAATATTGTGCTTTCTAGCTGCATCCTCATGGCAGAAAAGGCAGAAAAAGAACAGGTTCCCTTGATCCCTCTTACAAAGGCATAATTGCATTCATGAAGGTAAAATTCTCATGATCTACTTACACCCCCAAAGGCCCCACCTTAATACTATACTGTTAGAGATTAAATTTCAACATGAATTTTGGAGGGACACATACTTTCAAATCATAATACACTGGAAAACCTAGTGTAAATAATTATTAAATTTTAAATGACTTGGGTTATTAAAAATGTAGCATCATTCCTGTTTTCTACTCTATTAGCTATTTCCAGAGTTAGGAGCATAGAACATGGTTATCATTGTAAAATAAATGTCAACAGAACTTTAAAATAAACTTCTATTTTTCCCAAATCCACATTGTACCTAGAATCTCCATGTGCTCAAAACTCTCTCACACACACAACCTCTATGTGTTTTCATAAATTTATTGACACCAAGAATTATAAACTGGATGACCGTAACAGAAGTGATCATTTTGTAACTGTAATCATGGTAGTCATTTTTGGCCAATGATTACAAGGGTCAAAACTGAAGCACCCTCACTGTATGTTGTCAGATGATGGAGATCCGACCCAGTGACACACCATTACAACAGCTTCCTTATTCTGGGCTGTCAATGCATTATACGTTTCCTGACCCTGAGGTCTTGTAAGATTTTCAATCCTTCCCTTTCCTCCCATTCCTTTTCTTCCTAGACTTCCCCTTCCCCCTTCTGTAAACTTCTTCTTTCAACAAACATTTACTGACTTTATAACAGAAGGTGGGGCTGTGCCAAACTCTGGAGTGTTCCCCAGAGTCAGATGGTGTTCGAGCTCAGAGTGCACAGCAAGAAGGGTATGTGAGGACTCAGAGGAGAAGGGATATTTTTCTCTGCGATTGGGAAACCCTAGAAAAAGTTTTAAAAACATAATTCTTCTTGAACATGTCCTGAAATCACATTTTAAAATTCTGTCAATTAAAAGAGAAACCAGAAAAGTGAAAGAGTATGAGACTTATATCTGAAACACTAGTTGCATCCCAGCGTGACTGACCATGACATGTCTGGGCAAGGAGTTCATTTTTGGGATATAGCTTGAGGTAAGGTTTAAGAATTTAAGGACTATAGTAGAAAGATTGACATTTATTTTGAAGAGAGTGGAGCCATTTTATATTTCTAAGAAGAGAACTTTTATGAGATAATTGGTGCTTTTGAAAGGCAGCCCCCATAATAACATTGGTAAGAAAGTAGTGGGGATATACCTAGAAGCTTTATTACTTTATATTTCAAATTTAAGTCTGTGGTCCAGTTAAATACATTTTTGTCTTTGGTGTAAGGTAGAGGCCAAAATGTAGAGACCTCAGAAATAAACTCCCAAACATACAGTCAACTCATTTTTGACAAAGGGTACCAGTCAATTCAGTGGGAAAAGGAAAACCTCTTTAGGAAATGATGCTAGAAAAAGTGGATATCTACCTGCAGAAAGATGAATCTAAACCCTACCTCTCACCATTGACAAAAATCAACTTGAAGTGGATCAAAGATCTAAACCTAAGACCTCAAACTATAAAACTACTTGTGGAAAACACCGGGAAACTCTGGGAGACATTGGAGTAGGCAAAGCCTTCTTAAAATAGACAAGTGGGATTATATCAGATTAAGAGGTTTCTGCATGGCAAAAGACACAGTAATTAGTGTGAATGGACAGCCCGTGGAATGGGAGAATATTTTTGTAAACTATGCTTCAGAGAAGGACTGATAACCAGAATACACAGGTAACTCAAGTGATTTACCCAAAAAAGATGATCAACTCAATTAAAAGATGGGAGAATGAGCTGAAAAAACAAACTCTCTAAGGAAGACATATGTATACGAATAGCCAAAAGGCATATGAAAAAATGTTCATCATCCCTCATCATAAGGGAGAAGCAGATCCAAACTACAATGAAATGTCACCTAACCCCAGTTATAATGACTAAGATTAAAAAAAAATGATAAGTGCTGACAGGAACGTGGTGGAAGGGGAACTCTCCTACACTGCTGGTGGGAAGGTAAATTGGTCCAGTCACTGTGGAAAACAATGTGGAGATTCCCCAAAATGCACAGCAATTTAATGTATGAATATATATATATCAGAGTCATCTGGTACTGCCTATGACAATTATCAGCCTTATCCTATTGATTTTCAGTGATGCTTTTAATGTAAATTCTTTTCGGATCTTTGCATTTACTGTAATGAATGCCTAGAGGAATGGAGGTATAAGAGACTAACACTGAGAGTTCCAGCATCTTAGCCATTGCAACTGGAGCCACCACAAACTCACATCGGCCAGCTGATGTCAACCCATAGGGTTAGCATATGTTCCCAGTATTGCAGCTGACCACACACCCAGGTGAGGCTAGGAGAACCACTCACCTGACCACTGATACACAAGGTATGTTCAGTGTTCAGTACTTTAAGGATTGTATTCAGGAATGGTTTGTAAAAGCTCATTGTCACGAGTGGGGGGCTAATGCAGAGACTGTACATAGAAGTGGGATGCTGGTAACATGGTGACGACAACCTAAAATCCTGTCATTGGATTGGGGCTGGATGCTGGGCTAAAGAGGGAAGGAATTTTTTATTTTAGTTTAGTTTTTTGGTTGGAATTATGGTGACTCCTGTTTCTTAGCAGTGGGACAATTTCTAAGACCTTCACATGAGGTAACTTGGGAGATGGCAAGTGTACCTAATAAGCTTTTGGAGTTGAGCCATTAACGTTTGAGGCAGGATGTTGACTATTCAGCAGGCTCTCACTAGCCATGTGTGATAAGGTATTGAGAGAAAGCTATGAGCTAAAGGAAGCATGGGACATTTTGCAATCAGAATATAGAGAGGATATAGAAATGTTAAAATTTCCAGAGCTAGGATCTAAAATTGGTTCTCATCTCCAGTGTTTCCGTTAAGGAAAGAGTCTCGGTAAAATTCTCAGCTTAGAGTGGAGCTTAAATTATTAATGTGTCTGTCACACATTTACTGAGGACTTCAGTACACCCTCTCAGCTAGACAAAGGGATTTTACACAATGCACTACATTAATCAGTATCAAGAAATGTAGCATGGATATAATGCTATTATCTAACCCACAGTTCATATCCAAAGTTGCTTATTTTCCATAATGTTCAATGCAGCTATGCTTCTTTCTCGTATTCTAGGATCTAATCAGGGTGTGACATTGCATTTAATTGCCAAGTCAAGTTAATTTCCTTTAATCCAGAAAATGTACTCAGGTTTCATCTTTCATGACTTTAAGAATTCAGTCTAATTATTTTTAAAATGTCCTTCAATTTGAGTTTGTGGCATGCTTCCTCATGATTGAATTCAAGTTTTTTTTTGTTTTTTTTTTTTTTCAGGAATACTAAAGAAGTGTGTTTCTCAAGGCTTTATATCTGCAGGTATATGATGCCTGCTACTATTGGGGCTATTAGCTCAGGTCACTAGGCTAACGCTGTGTTCAATTCATCCATTGTGAACTTATTCCCTCTGCAATTGGAAAATAGAATTTAATCTATACAAATATTTATCATTTAACTTTCACTTATCAGTCTTTGTAGCCATTGAAGAATCCTGACTGAATCACTTATTACCATGATAAAATTATATTTTCTTCACCATGCATAATATGTTCAGGGTTGTTGTTTACACGAGCAAACTTCAAAAAGCTTATGAAATCATGGAATTAAAGTACATGTTTATTTTGCTGCAAAAAGATTTTGAAATCTATTCATAATTTTTTTTAATAATACACATTTTCCATAAAATTTTATATATCACAAATTGTTTCTAGATAGTTTAAGTAAAAAACCTACTTATTAAAACATTAGAGGGGGCAGACAGTGGTGCAGTTGTAATATATGATGCTCTGAGTGGCAATTCCACGTGGGACGTTTTCTGGTTCAAGTCCAGAGCCCTCCCGCGCAGGCTGGGTGAAGGCTGCAGGGGTGGGCATGGCATCAGGATCCTGTGGGGGATGCTGTCTCTCTCTTGTTCATGGAAGAAATGGATAAATACTTTTAAAAAATTAGTGATGCTCAGAGTGTGTGACAGTGAGGCAGAGACTCACGCTTGGAGGAGGAGCACTGAGGGCCAACGCCGACATGACACAGCACTGTTGTTCAGTGGGAGCTTGCCACACTGCCAGGTCCAGCCAGTGAGCACGGTGCTGGGCGTGCTCAGTGAGTGGTCGTCCCAGATGAATGCCCAGGTAGACGGTCTCTGTCCTCACCCTCACCACCATGGACTCCGCAAGGGACCTACATTTTGGATCCTTTCATTTCTGACTAGATCCTCATATCTGAATGCCAACTGATGGGGCCAGGGTCCATGTTCATACTTGAGAGGTGAGTTCTGATTGCTTCCTTGTGAGAGGAGCGTAATGACTCAAAATGAGGAACACTAATCATTGGATAGGAATGTTTTGAAGATGTAAAAAAATATATTTTTTTCTTTTTTGGGGGAGAGATTTTTGCTATAGGGCATGTGCGCTTGCCAGACAGACAGAGAGAGACAGAGAAACAGAAAGCGAAAAATCACCCCCTGGGGGGGGGGCGATGGCCACGCCGCAATCCCTTCTCCTCCATTCTCCTCTCGGGATCTTGGGCACGCATGCACACGCGCCCGGCATGAGTTTAAGCCACCGGGTCTGGGACTCAAACCGCGGTCGACTACGTGGGAGTCCAGCAACATAGCCATTATGCTAACTGTTGGTCCCAAAAAATAATTTTTAATAGTCAAGTCTTTTCTTTTTTCCTTCCCTTTCTTTTCTTCTTCTTTTTTTTTCTTTCTTTATCCTTTCTTTCTCTTTTAAAAATACTTTCTTCTGGGATCAGCAGATGCTATAATAGTTATGCTGCTAGACTCCCATATAGTTGACAACCATTCAAGTCCCAGACTTGGCGGTTTAAAACTCATGCCAGGCACTTGTGCGTGGATTCCCAAGGTCCTGAGAAAAGAAACGAGGAGAAGGGACTGCATGGCTAGCCCCCTGGGAGGTGATTTCTTGCTTTCTCTCTCTCTATCTCCCCGGCAAGCTCATGTACCCTATAGCAAAAAAAAAACTCTCTTAAAAAAACACTTTCTTCTATATTAAAAGTTTATTTCACTTCTTTTCTTTTGCTATAGTTTGAATGTTTTCCCTCCAAAATTCATGTGTTAACATGTTAATGTTAATGTTAATGATCGACTCCTGGTGGGTTTACAAGGAGAGGAAGTGAGACCAGAAAAAAACCCCGCAGGCACAGACACACTCACTTTGCCCTCTACCACGTGACTACCAGCAGAAAGACCCTCACTGGTGTAGCCCTGGACGCTTGGACTTCCAAACTGCAAACTAAACAACCCCTTTCCTCTTAAATTACCTGGAATCAAGTATTTTTCATTATTGAGAACAGAATGAACTACAGCATTCATTATTCATGTGCTAGATAAATATGGTTTACTTTAAGTACTTTCAAAAATATCTGAAATTATTAAGACCTCAATTTCCTTGTCACAATAGGACAGGGACACAGTATTTTTTACCTATCCACAAATAAAACCCTCAGCCTGCCTATGTGTCTAGAATTTTAACCTCAGCCCTTTTTATTTTTTTCTAAGTTTTTGTCACAGGACACATGCACTCACTGGAGAGAGACAAAGAAAGGGAAAGTGAGAAACCCTTCCTCAGAGGGACGGCCATGCCACAATTCCTTTTCCTCCAATCTCCTCTCAGGATTTTGGGGGTGAACACACGTGCTTGGCATGATTTTCAAGACACTGGATCTGGGACTCAAACTGCAGACAACCTGGTGGAAGAGCAGTGCCTTAACTACTGCACCACTTGTTAAACCCAACCCTAACCCTTTAATACACAAAAATAAAATTTAGATACACAGTTAATTATGTCAACACATACATATTGGTGAGGTGTTAGTGAGCGTTGTTCCTTTAATAGCACTCCATAAGTCTAGGTGCGTATTTCCTCCTGTTATAACATAGTGCTTCCTTTAAATGTGGGAGGGAATGTTGATAAATTGTCCCCAAATTTTAAAACTAAAAATATTTCTATTGTATTATAAATTTGAATGGGCATGGATCCACATATAATTTCATGTTGATCTCTGCTTCCCTAACAATCTCAAGATTGTATTCCATTGACTGCTTTACCCACTTTGCCAATAAGAAATCTGCTGTTAATCTAACAGTTATTTCTCTCTCTTTTTAAAAATTTAGTAGCTTTTACTTTCTATCCGTTTGCTTTTCTATTTTTAATTTTACTGTCTGGTGCCCAATATGTTTTTTCTCAATTTTCTTTGAACTCAGATTGTGCTCATTAAAGAAAATGCAGAATTTTAAGTTAGAAAATGTTTTAATCATCACTTCTTAAATGAATCGCTTCTCATTTTCCTCAAGAGCCTCCATGAGTTTATTGACATTTCTCAATCTATGTCATGTATCATTAGTCTTCTCCTCCTCTTCCTCCCCTTCCTCCTCCTTCTTCTATATCTTCTTTAATGTATCCTTCAGTGCTATCTTACTACTTAGTAGTTTCTTGGGATGATAAACTATACCTTATTCTCCATTCTCATCTCCAGTTTGACTGCCTTAAGTGTTTGTTATTTTTATCTTACACAAAGATAGAGAGATTCATTTAGTCATGAATTTACACATTCATGTATTGTATTTAAGGATGCCTTCAAGAGTAATTCATTGAGTATCTAATATCACTGTTTCTGTGCTAGGAGTGACTATTCTAATTTTCTTGTTAGATTAGAAGATGAGCCATGTTTTCTCTATGTATATATTTTAATTATCTTATATCAAGATACAGACAATGTGGTTGTTATTAATGTAAGTCGTAAGCTATCACTCTTAGAAAGTGTTAGATTAAGATTTCAGGAATTGGTTATGATAGAAAACAAAGCCTTTTCTCTCTGGCATCTTACCTCCCGTGGATGAGAACTTGGTACTTTCTTCTTGTGCATTATATAATAATACAATTAATTTTCTGTTTTTCTTTTCTGTTTTTAAAGAATTATTTTATTTAACTTTATTTATTTATTTATTAT
>NW_006206241.1:2676709-2699726 GCF_000334495.1 Tupaia belangeri chinensis | reverse complement strand
TCTATCTATCTATATCTATCTATCTATCTATCTATCTATCTAATCATCTATCTATCTATCCACACGAGCACATACATACACATGTATTCTGTCTTCTAGGACTTCAGATTCTTTAGAGTGGCAGAATCAGGGATGGATTCTAACCATACTGAGCTTATCACATCATCAGGTGAGGTGAGTGACTGGAGAAGACAAATTCTAGCATCCATTGATAAATCAAAGAAACCCCACAAAGGTGATGATGATTGCATTGAAGCTTTAAGAAAGGCAAAAGGTGGGAACCAGCAGTTAGCGTGATGGCTATGTCGCTGGACTCCCATGTAGTCGACCGTGGTTCGCATCCCGGACACAGTGGCTTAAAACTCACGCCGGGCGCATGTGCGTGCGTGCCCAAGATCCCGAGAGGAGAATGGAGGAGAAGGGATTGCGGCGTGACCATCACCCCCCGGGGGGTGATTTCTCGCTTTCTGTCTCTGTGTCTCTCTCTGTCTGTCTGGCGAGCACACGCGCCCTATAGCGAAAACCTCTCAAAAAAAAAAAAAAAGGCAAAAGGTGGAAGAGATATATCAGAAAAATAGCACCTGAGGATTGGCTTAAGTATCACTCAGAAAGTAAGAGAAGTGTGGGTTCATACCTCAGTGCTACGTTTTTCTGTCAGATGCCAGAGGATGCATGTGTGTTCGGGGGGTGGAAATAGAAAGCACTTTACAAAAGGGGCTGGTCATGCTACAACCCTTTCCTTCAATTCTCCATTTTAAATATATTTTTTTTTCTTTTTCTTGTGTTTACTTTTTTTTTTAACGGAAGGCACAAGTATAATTATGATCATGAAAAGAGTTAAAACAGATAGTATGACTGTGGTCCAAAGTATTCCTTTTTCTTTTATAACATGCACTGTATTTGGAAATAAAGAGCTCTGGCCCCATGGCACAGTGATTAAGGAAGCTGGATCCCACATAAATGACTATAACTTGAATACTGGCTCCAACAGCTTGAAAAACATCCTGGACACATGTGTGTATTTGCCCAGTATCCAAATGGGATGGACAAATGGACAGGAAGGGATTATGACATGACCACGCCCCCACTGGGGGGTTCTCTCTTTCTCTCTCTCTTTTTGGCTCATACACATTTCCTCTGGGAAAAAAATAAGCATTCATAAACAGATATTTTCAATTGAAAGGATTTGAAATGTTTGGAAATTTTTAGAGAAAACAAAATAAGTTTTATCTTGTGTTCTTATTAAAACAATCATTTAAATTTGCCTTTCAATTTATTTGTTACTATTCTTTTAAAATTAATTATTTATTAAAGCCAAGATACATTATCATTTACAGTCTTCAAATATTATTGCACTTGAACTTTCATAATTTGATAAATCACTCATGAAACAATCTGTAGACTAGTTTAACTGACAACACTTTTAAGTAGATATGACTGTCCTAAAAATTAAAAAAAAATTTTTAAGAACTAAGTGCCATGATAATGTTGACCGAAGTTAATCAGACTTTGAAAGATACACATTGTACATCCCCAAACTGTTTGTACTGAGTGTCTGTACTTTACAGCAGAGGTTGAGAGATCTGAAGATGTGATGGTGGGAGAGGATGCATGTAGATGTGGAGACTATGAGAGGGGAGAAATGCTTGGTAGAAAATGGATGGTGGAAGACGGATGTGAGAAAAAAAATCAAGGTGGATATCTTGTCAAGATTCTGAACACACATGAGCTGGGTGTATTTTTTAGCCATCGGGGTCAGGACTCAAACTCTGCTCAGCCATGGGGGTTCAGCTTCTTCTGTACAGCACTTACCCACTATGCTCCAGGGCTGGCTCGTTCTCCAGCTCTTTCTTTGATCTGCTATTGATCAAACAAGACAGTTGACCATATGAAGGCTCAGTTCTTGTTTGTGAGAGTGGTTAATGACAACATCTACTTCAGTAGGCTTACTGTGAGGAGTAAGTCAGACACAACAGTCTCTCCTTGGCCTCAGTTTTACTGTCTGTAGTTTAGTCACTAATGGTAGAGTACAAAGGTATTTTCAGAAAGAGAGAGAGAAGAAGAGACCACAGCCACATACCTTTATACAGTATATTGTTATAATTGTGCTATTTTATTACTAGTTATTGTTGTTCATCTTCTATATGCCTAATTTGTACATCATATCTTATCACAGTTACATACGTATAGAGCAGAAAACATAGTAAATATAGATATGGTACTGTCTGGTTTCAAGCATTCACATGTATTCCCAAATGGATCAGAGAGGACCCCTTAATGCACACAAAACATCGTCACAGTGCCTGCTTTAGGGGCAGCCTTCTCCAGGCCTGAGCAGTGAGTGCTTCTGAGAATTAAGAAGGGCAAGGTGCTGGTGTTCCTTCCCTTCTCTGACAGTAACACATGACTAGCTGTGCTGGCTTTGCTGAGCCTGAGCTCACTGCGATAATAACATGCCCCCTGCCTCTAAGCATTAAGCGCCCTGTTGTGATTGCTGGCGGCTCCCTCCCCGGGAACTGTAGACTTATTTGCCAGAAGCCATGGCTGGCTTCTAGAAACCAGGTACTTCTGCTCAGTTCCCTACTGGGACCAATGAAGCAATGGACCGAGGGCACAGGGATGACCAGTCAGATGTTACTGCCTAGGGCGAGAAGCACATGCCCTGAGGGCCGGTCAAAAGGTGACCAGGGTCCGGGCTCTCTGCCAGGAGGGAGGGCAGAGAGCCCAACGTTAACCATTCTCTGGGGGCGCTGCTCTGCTGGCGGCAGGATTCTGCTGAGGCTGCATGAGGGCCCATATACTCCTCCATCTCCCACCACACATTCTGATGGCAGGGACTAGTGTTGAGATGATTAGGATTAACACGTCATTAATCAATCAACAAATCAACCAAATAGAACTTGCTTTGGCATTACATTCTAAAAAACGTTATCAGGAAGTTTGCTGAATGAGAATAAGCACAGGCCAAGTGCCTTGTAAATATGGATGCACTTTGTTACAATTTCAATGACTTCAGTTCTTGAAGTTAGAGAAGATTCACATCATATTTTTGAATTTCTGGTTTAGTGTGAGATCAGATATGCTTGTCCTTCTATAAGGTCACTTTATTCTTTATCCAGAGGATAGGTCAGGATGCAAGAGCCATTTATTCTAGATAGAAAATCCCTCGGGTCAAGATAGTCAAGATGGTGACACAACTGCTTTCATGAATCCTTGGGAATGCACTCCCGAGTAGTGAGGCAGGAGCTGTCCTCAGGAATCTCCTTCCATAAAGCCTCCAAAACACCCTAGATCACCGGCCCCGATCTAAACTATTGAAGAAGTAGGATATCTCTGTTAGTCTTTTTTTCCCCTTTAGAAGCATATTCATCTGGAGACAATGTTTCTTAAAAGAAAAATCCTCCATCTTTCTCCTAGTGCTCAATTGCAGATGTGGAGTTCTTGTTTGTTGGATCAGTGATTGACCCTGGGGTGGGAATTTAGGCCTCCTGCAGTCTCCTACTGTCCTAAAGGGATATTGGAATGTTTGGATTTAAAATGGAATATTCATCAGTGTTTGGGTGAGGGATAAGTAAGATATGAACCTAAAGAGTGTTTAAAAGTTAATAGTAGGACCAGCAGTTGGTGTAATGGCTATGTTGCTGGACTCTCGGTTGAGTCCTGAACCCAATGGCTTAAACTCATGCCGGGCATGTGTGTGTGCATGCCCAAGATCCTGAGAGTAGAATGGAGAAGGGATTGCGGTGTGGCCATCCCCCCGGGGGTGATTTCTCGCTTTCTGTCTCTCTCTGTCTTTCTGGCGAGTGCATGTGCCCTATAGCAAAAACATTCAGTAGGGATGTCTACACACATGCTCATGACTTGCTACACATTATCTTGATCTCCGTGTCTGCTCTAATTTAGTTTAACAACCTCTCTTTAGTTGATAATCTTCTGAAGGTTGAGGAACTAGGATGTATCCTAATGGATAACAAGAGAAAAGAAAAAAAAATATTTTAGTGTCTATGTTTGGCACCTGCCCTGGGGTAAGCACTCAACATAGGGCCTCGTAGAGATTACAAAGGAAATGGTCTACTGTTTCCCATCAACAAGCACATGAGGCAAGCAATGCTCAGTCTATCTTTAGGGCTTGCATGAAGAGTTAATGATGAAAGCAAAGATGAATGATGCAGTGAAGGAGGGCACTGGGTGAGAATCATGAAGGGTCTCAGCAGGTATGGGTATTGTAGCATGTTTCTGGGGTTGGAGGTAGATGGAGGGAAGATGTTCTAAGGTGAGTCTAAGGTGAGTTGGTAAAGTTTGACTAGAGATTAGGAGAAGAAAAAGGAGGAATATGTTTGTTAGTTTAAGAAACTTTCATCTTATTAGTTCATTAGTCAGTAGACAGCATGGAATACAGAATTTTTAATGGACCACAGAGTGTGACTTGGACAGGTAAAGTGCTCCAAATACCCAACTGACCCCAAATTCCCTCTGAGCTTCCACACCAGCCTCAGTTACCCGGCCCCTGAGTGTGAAGCCCACTAAGTGCGTGCAGAAGGGAGCCTCCTGAGGAACGCACTGCTCTTGTCTTTCCTCTTTCATACACCTATAGTGTCCTTCCAGCTCCTACAGGAGAGGCCTCTTGATATGTCTGTGGCCCTGTAACTTCCATAACCAGGATTTTTTTTCTTTTTTTCCTACTAGAACTAATATATAGGGAATCTAATGATCTTTTTTCAAAGGTTGCATTTTACAACATCATCTGTTTTCTAAGCCTGCAACACAGAGTTTTATGCATTTTCCATTTAGGTAAGTTGAATTCCTGGAATGCATTCATCTAGTTTAACAATATTTTCAACTGCCATGTACATCTAAATTGCATAGTTAAGCTTTGCGTGAGAAATGCAAATGTTCCCTACCATTTTGGCTTTTAAAAAGTTTCCTTTCAATTTGATGAACATAAAGCTCTCCTTCTAGATAAATACATACAACTAAGGCTTGGAAACATTTATGTAATGAGTTCAGTAGAATGAGATTGTCTAGTAATTGGATTAAGATTTAATAGTCTTTGGGGAAATCATTTAACCTCTTGGAACTTGGACAGTTCCTTGGCCAGCAAGAGAGTTTCACCTACAAAAGACTTATGAGAAATCTTTGGAAAAATACTCTCTAGAACAATTATGGATTTGAGTATGGTAGGGATTGTTCTTTGCATAAGAACAGCTCTGACCCAGCTCACAGAAGGGCTGAAGTGAGCTGGGTCAGAGGCACGTCTTGTCTCTCATATGCTTTTCATGGAACAGGATCAGATTCAGAATCACTCGACAAAGAAAACTGGTCAAATGATAGCTTCTTTGCAAAGCTTTCTGAAGTCTGAATCAACTCCTTTTGTGTTTTCAGGCTACTGAAATTTTTAGACACAAAGGGAATGGAATGAAAAGATAGCTTTTCAGACTTTGCAAAGCTTTCTGAAGTCTGAATCAACTCCTTTTGTGTTTTCAGGCTACTGAAATTTTTAGACACAGTCAAAGGGAATGGAATGAAAAGATGTCTTTTCAGAAAAAAAGTTCGATTCAAAGAAATACTGCAAGACACAATTACACTAGGAGTACTTCTTAGCTCATCTCCATAACTGAAACTCAAGCAAACAACACTCCTTCATTAGAATTCTCATGCAAAATCCATACCAAAGGAACTTAATTTTGCTTTAGCCAGGTCTGAGGGAAAAATGATTAAGATGCTTAAAGATTTTTGTTCATTCATGGTAATTTTTATTTTTTTCTTATGTTTTACTTTTATATTTCCAGGTTCATAATTCATTGTACAAACTGAGTATCACACGATGAGCTGATAGGCATAGGGGCTTAGGTGAAGTATGGGTGTTTGACTCCATTTTTGTTCCTGTCACAGCTGGAGAGTTGTTAGATCTTAACTTGGAATATATGACTGTCAAAGCAATGCCTCCATATGTGGCCAATACACAGTTCATTCCACCTGAGAGTATAAGAGTTGAAGTACTTTTTAATACCAATGAACTAGAACTGGGCATCAGTTTTTGGACCTGCCATAATTTAATCTTTGGTACCAAAGCTACCAAATCTGTAGACAGTGTTCTTTAATGTATGCAGCTTCTCAATCCCATAATTTTTACTTTTTAACTAAAAGGAGGAGAGAAGGTGACAATGACTACTACAGGTTGAGCTGTGTTGGAAGTCTCACAGACAGAGTACAATTGTCCTGGGAAGTGAATTCTTGTCCTACAAATAAAAACCACTGAAATACAGCAGGAGTCAATAGGACCTCCATACTTGCTGCTTCTGAGAACACTGTGTTCATCCTTGAGCGTGAGAGGAGAGCTCTTCCCTAAACTTTCCACATCTGATCTTGGAAAAAAAAAAACCACTAGTTTTTGTAAAGGTTCTACCCATAATGATTCACTATCCACACTCAGTTGACTGTAACCCCATGTCTCAGACAGCTTCTCATCCAGATATTGCCATACGAAATAGGAAGACACTCTCACTTGCTAGTAGATAGAACAGATAACGATAAGAGTTGATGGTGTTAATTGAGGCTCTGAGAATAGAACTGAAGGGAAAAATACTTGTGGAATTACCTGAACGTTCTGTAGTTTGACCAAAGTCACTGCATCTATCAATGTGTGACTTCCAGCTTCATGAAGTTCATCTGTTTAGGCTGAGAAAGGACAGAGGGAAGAATGAGCAAGTTGGGGCCCAGGTCTGAGAAGGGGTCATCCCTCTAGAGTCAGCTATGACACTAGTCATTTATCTCACAGATGCTGCCTGATATCCAATTTCCAAGACCTGAAATGTTGCCATAAATAAATGCAGGTATAACAAAGAGAGCAGGAAATCCAAACTGTGCCCTCAGGAAACAGTCACCAAACCTTGTCATCTTCTAAAAGACAACTTAACGATAATGAGACCAAAAAATGTCTTTTTTACTTAAATCAAAGCAGAGACTAAATAAGCAGGTAAATACTATTTTATGCATTTGTGAGACATTGTCTTTTAAATGTCTTACATCATGAAACAAGGACACAACTCAGCGATAGGTGTAGAGGTGCCAACACATGAACCAAGGCTTTCTGGAGGACGGGAGAGGTAGAGAGTCCGCTGTCTAGGTAGAGAGTTAAGTGTGCAGACAGATTTGGGAGCTGAAAAGTAGGACAGTTCTCTGATCAAACAGTAGAGCTTGTTAGAATCAATTCAGGTCAGACCTGCCGTTCTGGTGCTTTGGACTAGAGGTCTTTCCCTCCTCCAATCTGTGTGAGAAGTTACCATGTAGACAGGAGGAACCTGAGCCTGTGGTTGAAAATCAGTTGTCTTTAATAATTGGGAGACCTCTTGCCCCTCACTTGGACATCAGCACCCAGTGCCCCTTCTGCTAGGGAATGGCAGCAGATTTATTTTCTGTTTTCTGAGCATTGTTCAAGCCTGCAAGAGCTTGCCAGGCTCAGTGCCTTATTGCAGTTCACCCCTTGCTCATATGGCCTGCTTGTGTGATCTAAAGTTACTGGTCAGCTCTCTGATGCTTGTCTTAAACCCTCCCCAGGAGTTGGTTTCAGCCCAATGGTTGGGGTTCCTGTTCACTCCTAGGATTTTGTTATGGTTTAAATGTGTCTCCCAAAAGTTCATGCATTGGGATTCAGTTTTCATGAGGGCAGTAAGAGGGTACAACTTAAAATGACTGTGTTGCTGAGAGCTTGGGCTTTGGGAGGCAATTAGGGTCAGGGTGAGGTGCCCTAATTGGATAGTGTGGGTTGCAGGCATGCACACCTGCTCTGTTTCACCATGTGATTCCCTTCACATATTATCCACCAGCAAGAAGACCAACTCTGACCTTGGACTTCCAAAACCATGTACTGAATCAGCTCTATTCTTACACATCACCCAGACTCAGGTATTTATGATATTCATAACACAACAGACTAATCCAGATCTAAAGCACAACTTTGGTTAGGAAGCAGGTTTGAGCAGAGGATGTTGGACTGAGAACCAACACAGTTGTTGACTAATAGCAAGCATAGCCAGTATCCAGGGACAGTATTAAAAAGGCACTCTTACTTTCATTACCTCATTGCATCTTTGTGTTGGCAAGAGAATGATAGCTATCGCTGTCTTATAGACAACTAAACTAGGGTATAGAGTTATAGACCTGAGTACAAAACTGACGTTCCATTGTAAGTTTTTGTGAAGATTAAATGAGATGGATTGAAGATAGCAGATGTTCAGTAACATCATTTGTCTTCCACTGTGACTTCAGTTTTACTTTACAGATGGCAAGGTTATTCTCAGTAGCCTCAGTACAGACACAACCTGACCCACTTGTGCAGGATTCTTTTCGTGTCCCTCAGGTTTAACAACTGCCTAGATAGTTTTAAATAACCCAATCTCCTAGAGCAGATTTATGACAATTTTGTCATGTGACTATTAGAAACAAATTAAATTGATGGATAGAAAGTGAACAAAGGAAACGTGTATATCAATGAACATAAATGAGCACATAGATGTATATGTATATATACATAGCTATTTGCATATATGCGTATGTACACACACACATACACAACACACATCCTTGACCTTCAGTACTTAGACTAGCTGGGCCAGGGTAGATGGATGGTTAATGGGTAGACTCAGACACATAGCCCAGTAGATAAGGAAACCCAATCCTATGTGACCAACTATGTTTCAGATCAGGTTACGGTGGCTTGAAATCTTGCTGGGAATGTGCACATGTGTGATAGGCTGGAGAAATAGAGGAGAAAGGATTGTGGCATAACTACACCACAGTGGGGGTTGCTTTCTCCTTTTCTTTGTCTCTCTCTGGCTAGCTCATGTACTCTCTACAACTAAAAAATTAATTGTAAAGAACAAGTTTGTTCCTATTGAACTTTCCCCAAAGGCATAATTTTGTGGAAGCATGGCAATTAAAATAAAATAATTAGTGGGGACCAGCAGGTAATGTGATGATTAGGGGTGCTGGACTCCCACATGGCGGATCGCAGTTCAAGTCCCAGACCCAGTGGCTTCCTTTCTCACTTTCTCTCTCTCTCTCTCAGTCTGTCCCTCTCTGGTCAAATTAAAATAAATAAATAAAGTTAAGTAAATTTAAAAAAAAAAAAAAAGAATCAAGGGACAGATGATTCAGTACATAATCCTATGCACTCATACCTATGATCATATGAAACTCTGGAAGTTTTGGCAAGATTGTGACTATTATGTGAGCTATGTATTTTTCTATTTTCTATATTTTGTGTAGGTCTCCATATTGATTATAGAGCACCTACCTACCAGGGAACTTCAAAAAGTTCAGAGAAAATATATAGTAAGAAAAAATATGCATGAATTAAAAAATATTTTTGCATCAAAATAAACTTTAATTTAATTTCATCTTTCCACAAACTTTTTGAAGTCCTCATATATCTCAAAGTTTTAAATCTAGTCATAGAATTAAACTCTGAACATAGAAATGTTCAGGATGGCACAGCAAAACTACTAAAAGATAACAAAAATGTTCTCATGAAGGACTCAACTTCACATTGACATGCAGCCAGTTACCCATGAGCCTCAGAGGTCTCGTCCAGATACTGACACAGAGTAATAGAAAGCAGCCACTTGAGAATGAATATATTTTTAGCAGCTTCTAAAATAGATATCCACTACATTTTGAATTTCTAAATTATGTTCAACAGCTATTTGCACTACCTAAGGTTCAAAGTGCTTCTCCTTTTTTATGTCTATCTTATTGTATATACTGAAGGTGAACAACTCAGTGTTTAGATGTACAAATTGAGTATTTCCTATCTGAATGCTTGGGACCAGAAGTGTTTCAGGTATTTGATTTTTGAATATTTCCATGTACATACTAAGATATCTTGGGGGTTGAACCTACGTTGAAACACAACATTTATATGCATTTCAATTTTATATAATGCTTTTGTATTGCAGCATTTTGACTGTGATCCCTCACACACAGGTCAGGTGTGGAATCTTCCACTTGTGGCATCATGTTGGTGCTTATAACCTTTTGAGTTTTGGAGCAGTTTGGATTTTGGATCTTTAGATTACAGATGCTCAGCCTGTACTCATCAATATATATATCAATAGATAAATCATGGGGACCAGCAGGTGGTGCAATGATTATGTTGCTGGATTTCCACATGGTTGAGTCCATGTGGGAGTCCAGCTGTTTGAGACTGGACCCAGTGGCTTGAAACTCACACCAATATGTGTGTGTGCACAAAGTCACAAGAGGAGAATGGAGGAGAAGGGATAGCAGTGTGGCTATCCTCTATGAAGGGGTGATTTCTCACTTTCTGTCTCCATGTCTCTGTCTCTCTGGTGAGCGCTCATGCCCGATAGGAAAAATCTCTCTCTGAAAAAAAAAAGAGAGAAGTCAAACAAGTTGACATGCTCATCACCTCATTACCTGTATGTATGGTTACGAGTACCCAGTATATACTATCTCGGCAAATAACCAGCACACAATTAAAAATTCCTTTTACAATTAATATAGAGATACGCAGATACCTGTTGATATTTATGGCTACCTGTATCTATGAAATATGTGCGAGTGCGTATAAAGTGACTATGAGTCCAAACATACAGAAAGAACACAAATCCCAGCAAGGCTATGAATCCAGAGCCATTTCCTTTAGCATAATATTATTTCTGGAATCCTGCTGGCAGGGTCCCAAAGAAGGGAGAGGATCACAGTTGTCCCTTAGAGCCAAGGCCCAGGAAAGAAGCAGAGGCACCCTGCTGATGGACTAGCTTGGATTACAAGAATCCCAGAGTGGTAGACAGATTTAGAATGCATTTGTAAGCTAAAGTTCATTGTAAAGAACAAGTGGTTTCTATTGCACTTTCCCAGAGGCTGTTCTTTTTTATGGAAGCATGGGAATGCATACTACGGTCTTTTCTAGTCTGTCACTTTCTCCAGAGTATCTGAATTCAAGCGCAAAATCCTGGATTATCTAATGTTCCATTCACAAGGTAGAGTTCTATAAGAATTCCTTAAATATGTATTTCCCAAGCTCCCGTTTTCAGCTCAACCAAACTTTGAGTGAGAATCCCATGAATGCAATTCAATTCAGTCATTTACTCAGTCTAAAGTGCCCAGATCTTTTAACTGAGGAAAAAACAATTATACTTCTATTTTAAAAAGTCAGTCTCACCCATAGACTTGTTAACTAGGATAAAGCCCACTGCCCTTTCCCTCCAACACCAGTTTTATAATCTGTACAGCTGCTGTCTACTTCAAAGCAGGAGAAGGGGAGGTGCCCTCTTGTCAGGACCTGGGTCTCTGAAACCCTGTATTCTGTAGGCAGTAAGCGCTTCCAAAGAAGACCTCAGACATTGAGCCTTGAGATTCACTTATGGGACTGTCTTCATTATTTCCATCAGTTTTTACTTTTTTTTTTTTCTTACTGGTTAAAATCCTGGAGGCATGGACTCCCATAGTTGCAAGTGACACTTCTGTTTATTGTACACTTGTCTTCTTCATATTTAAGGGTTTTTCTCTTATAGATTCATCATCTCTCCATTTCTGTTCTCTTCTTTTTTAAAAATATTGTTCATTTGTTTTCCACAATAATTTGAGTGACAAGTTCCTCACTTTCAGCATAAATGCCAAATCCAGCCCCTTTTCGGTCACTAGAGCGAGCTTCCTGTATCTCATCTTCATTATAGTCCAAGTCACAGAGAGAGCCACGTGTTTTTTTTTTCTTTTTGAGACTATAAACATATATAGTGCTCAATTTTTCCTGCTAAATTAGGCTTGATTGTGCATTATCATGATTCTTTACAATGTACATAACATGAAAAGCAAAACATTTTGTGACTGAAATTCAACCAAAAATTTGACTGAAGTTCACAGAACTATGAAAATCAATATTTTGTTTCATAGTATGACTTGCTTTGCTTAGCAGTAAATCTTCCATATTTGTCCACTTTCTATCAAATGCAAAGTTCTCATCTTTCATAACTAAGTAGTATTCCGTAGTGTATATGTCCCTCAAGTTTTTAATCCATTTGTCTGTTTGTGGGCATTTGGGTTGGTTCCATGTCTTAGCAATTGTGAATAATGCCGCAGTAAACATGGATGTGCGAGTGTTTTTCTGAGTGAGCATTTTCATATCCTTTAGGTAGATATGTGGGTGTGGACTTGCTGGATCCTATGGTAGTTCTGCTCTGTCCTCCTCTCACTTACATTCGGGCATGAGAAAACAAATACTGTCAATGGTTACAGGGTGCCCAGCAGAGCTCCCAGCACATGTTAGGTGCCTACTAATTGACTAAGGGCTTGTGCGTTAGCATGCTTACACTTGTCTTCTTCATATTTAAGGGTTTTTCTCTTATAGATTCATCATCTCTCCATTTCTGTTCTCTTCTTTTTTAAAAATATTGTTCATTTGTTTTCCACGATAATTTGAGTGAGAAGTTCCTCACTTTCAGCATAAATGCCAAATCCAGCCCCTTTTCGGTCACTAGAGCGAGCTTCCTGTATCTCATCTTCATTATAGTCCATCACAGAGAGGGCCACGTGTTTTTTTTTTTTCTTTTTGAGACTATAAACATATATAGTGCTCAATTTTTCCTGCTAAATTAGGCTTGATTGTGCATTATCATGATTCTTTACAATGTACATAACATGAAAAGCAAAACATTTTGTGACTGAAATTCAACCAAAAATTTGACTGAAGTTCACAGAACTATGAAAATCAATATTTTGTTTCATAGTATGACTTGCTTTGCTTAGCAGTAAATCTTCCATATTTGTCCACTTTCTATCAAATGCAAAGTTCTCATCTTTCATAACTAAGTAGTATTCCGTAGTGTATATGTCCCTCAAGTTTTTAATCCATTTGTCTGTTTGTGGGCATTTGGGTTGGTTCCATGTCTTAGCAATTGTGAATAATGCCGCAGTAAACATGGATGTGCGAGTGTTTTTCTGAGTGAGCATTTTCATATCCTTTAGGTAGATATGTGGGTGTGGACTTGCTGGATCCTATGGTAGTTCTGCTCTGTCCTCCTCTCACTTACATTCGGGCATGAGAAAACAAATACTGTCAATGGTTACAGGGTGCCCAGCAGAGCTCCCAGCACATGTTAGGTGCCTACTAATTGACTAAGGGCTTGTGCGTTAGCATGCTTACTCCTTCCCAGGGTCCTTTATGAATGTGCTACTGTTAGTCCTGTCCCTACAGAAGGAGGAGGTACCATCAGTGCTCTTACTTACCTGCTTGAAGTCACACAGCCTGGGGGTTTCTGAGCTGGGATCTGAGCCCAGCAACACAGCAACTAGATGCCCAGAGGCCTGCACTTAGGCTCCTTGGTGACATGTCTGTATTTTCTAAGAACTGAGGAGGAGGAGATGATGGACAAGCTCCCTGCCCTAATTGAGAGAGCAATTCAGTGAGAGAAGTGGATATTAACTCATCGCCAAGCATTTTACAGTGTGAGCCTTGTAATCACTTGCTCTTGAACCTCTCTTGCATGGTAAGTGCTCTGTCCTCCAACTGGTCCACCCTACAGAAAAATCTCCACGTGTGGTTCCATCAGTAACTGAATTCAGTCAATCGGGGGGCAGCAAGTCAATGCAGGTTTTGGGAAAAAAGACTATGGCAGCAACATTTTGTGGAAAAATGATACTTAAAAACTAGAAAAATGAACCAAAATGCATTACTATTTTTTTGTGGCCATAGCAAATTACAAAAAGAAAAATTAAATAAATTAAGTGCCTTGTGACACAGAACTGTGTAACTACGCAGGTCTGACATGGGTCTCACTGTACTAAAATGAAAGTGTTGGCATTCCTTTCTCCAGGACCCAGGATGGGATTGGTCTGCTTGCCTCTGCAGCTTCTGGAAGTGGTCTGCTTTCCCTGGTTTGTAACTGCTTCCTCCAGCCCCACACTCAATGTGTCACATTTCCTACCCTGTTCTGTCATCTTGTCTTTTCCTAGGACTTTACCTGAGAAAGGTTCTTGGCTTTTAGTGATCTGAGTGTCTAATTAGACTGTCTTGGTTATTCCAGGAAAAACTCCTCACCTCGAGTTTTTAACCTTGTGTAGCATCTGTTCCTTTGTCACATAAGGTAACACAACCTTAGTTCTGGGAATCAGGATGGCATGTGAAGCGGGACCACTATTCTGTCCCCAGCAGATGGCTGTCGAGTTTGTCCATCAGACAGAGAGGCTGTCCCCGAGGCTTCAGAGTGAGGCTCTGCTTCTTAGTGTACAGCACAACCAAAGGACTGAGGCGGGAAGTTCTCAGATGGGAAGCCCTTGGGAGAAAGGTCACTCTGCCTGTTCTAGGATGTGGACCTCCTGCTTACTCCAGGAGCCCTGAATGCGGCAGGAGGATCTGGGCTTAAATGTCAAACGTGTAAGAAACAAGCAGTAGTCATAAAAGTCGTTTGTGGACTTTTGTTTTTGTTATCTTTCAGGGCTAAAGAGCAAAGGATGCAGTGCTGGTTTGGACCACTGGAGACTCACATACAGGAGCAATGCAGAGTCGAGCTCTGGAAGCGTTCTCTGGGTCTTTGGAGTTCAAATCTTGAGACAGGAAATCCAGAATTGTAGGAGGCAGACTTTCCAAAGAGGGGGAATTCAGACAGTGAGAAAGGTCATCAGAATCCTTGGAGTATGAGTGGGTGACCACATGACAGGTGTGAAGGGAGGACTAGAAAGGGCTCAAAGTCACCTTATATAGACAATACCAGATGGTTTCTAATTGGTCTTAGAATAGACCTGATCATCACTCCTGGCCCCAGGATTGCAGTAAAGCTGAGACTTCCTGTCTCTTCAAGCCCACACTGTGCCACCCTCTGCTCATGCTCATTAGGCATCTGGTATGTCCTCGGGTGAGCTAGAATCTTCCTTTCCTCTGATCTGTGCACTTGATGTTGCTCTCTCTGTATTTTTCTCTTTCACTGAAGAAATAAATAAACTTCAATTAAAACAACAACAACAAAAATGGGAACAACGTAGTCTTGCTACATGATTCCTTGGAGAACCAAGCGAAGCCATATGTATGTGAATTCTCTCCTGACCCTTTCCACAATTCCTTGCCTGACATAGGTGATGCTTTTCTTTGAATTATAAAGTGAAATCAAACTAAGTTCTAAATTGCTTATTTAAAAAAATCATATGTCAGATATGCTTAAAATATTTCAGATATCAAAGACTTAACATAATTAAAAACAAATGTTTGCTATAAGGCCTGCATGCTCACTGGAGACAGATAGAGAAAGTGAGAGAGGGAAAATGAGAAATAATCCCTCAGGGAGAATCGTCACATTATAATCCCTTCTTCCCCATTATGCTCTCAGGATTTGGGGTATTAATGCACATGTGACTGGCATGTTTTTTAGCCACCATATTTGGGACTCAGACCATGCAATCAGTCATGTGGGGTCCAACCACCTTAACATCCATGCCACCTGCTAGTCCCCAGCTTCTCATAATTTTAAAAAGAATTCTGGGTACTTTTGTTTCACCAGTTGATACTTTCTCAGATATAATAAATTATATTTAGTATTTCTGAGGATAGCATGTAAGAATAGTACCTAGTGTTGCTATTCTGCTTTTTTTTTTTTAAGAGAGAGAGAGATAATAAAGGAAATAAAGAAACTCAGGTTTTGGGAAAAAAGACTATGGCAGCAACATTTTGTGGAAAAATGATACTTAAAAACTAGAAAAATGAACCAAAATGCATTACTATTTTTTTGTGGCCATAGCAAATTACAAAAAGAAAAATTAAATAAATTAAGTGCCTTGTGACACAGAACTGTGTAACTACGCAGGTCTGACATGGGTCTCACTGTACTAAAATGAAAGTGTTGGCATTCCTTTCTCCAGGACCCAGGATGGGATTGGTCTGCTTGCCTCTGCAGCTTCTGGAAGTGGTCTGCTTTCCCTGGTTTGTAACTGCTTCCTCCAGCCCCACACTCAATGTGTCACATTTCCTACCCTGTTCTGTCATCTTGTCTTTTCCTAGGACTTTACCTGAGAAAGGTTCTTGGCTTTTAGTGATCTGAGTGTCTAATTAGACTGTCTTGGTTATTCCAGGATAAACTCCTCACCTCGAGTTTTTAACCTTGTGTAGCATCTGTTCCTTTGTCACATAAGGTAACACAACCTTAGTTCTGGGAATCAGGATGGCATGTGAAGCGGGACCACTATTCTGTCCCCAGCAGATGGCTGTCGAGTTTGTCCATCAGACAGAGAGGCTGTCCCCGAGGCTTCAGAGTGAGGCTCTGCTTCTTAGTGTACAGCACAACCAAAGGACTGAGGCGGGAAGTTCTCAGATGGGAAGACCTTGGGA
Source organism: Tupaia belangeri chinensis (assembly GCF_000334495.1). NCBI lineage: Eukaryota > Metazoa > Chordata > Mammalia > Scandentia > Tupaiidae > Tupaia > Tupaia belangeri. The sequence goes on along the minus strand of NW_006206241.1, from coordinate 2,683,390 downwards.
GAAAGGTCACTCTGCCTGTTCTAGGATGTGGACCTCCTGCTTACTCCAGGAGCCCTGAATGCAGCAGCAGGATCTGGGCTTAAATGTCAAACATGTAAGAAACAAGCAGTAGTCATAAAAGTCGTTTGTGGACTTTTGTTTTTGTTATCTTTCAGGGCTAAAGAGCAAAGGATGCAGTGCTGGTTTGGACCACTGGAGACTCACATACAGGAGCAATGCAGAGTCGAGCTCTGGAAGCGTTCTCTGGGTCTTTGGAGTTCAAATCTTGAGACAGGAAATCCAGAATTGTAGGAGGCAGACTTTCCAAAGAGGGGGAATTCAGACAGTGAGAAAGGTCATCAGAATCCTTGGAGTATGAGTGGGTGACCACATGACAGGTGTGAAGGGAGGACTAGAAAGGGCTCAAAGTCACCTTATATAGACAATACCAGATGGTTTCTAATTGGTCTTAGAATAGACCTGATCATCACTCCTGGCCCCAGGATTGCAGTAAAGCTGAGACTTCCTGTCTCTTCAAGCCCACACTGTGCCACCCTCTGCTCATGCTCATTAGGCATCTGGTATGTCCTCGGGTGAGCTAGAATCTTCCTTTCCTCTGATCTGTGCACTTGATGTTGCTCTCTCTGTATTTTTCTCTTTCACTGAAGAAATAAATAAACTTCAATTAAAACAACAACAACAAAAATGGGAACAACGTAGTCTTGCTACATGATTCCTTGGAGAACCAAGCGAAGCCATATGTATGTGAATTCTCTCCTGACCCTTTCCACAATTCCTTGCCTGACATAGGTGATGCTTTTCTTTGAATTATAAAGTGAAATCAAACTAAGTTCTAAATTGCTTATTTAAAAAAATCATATGTCAGATATGCTTAAAATATTTCAGATATCAAAGACTTAACATAATTAAAAACAAATGTTTGCTATAAGGCCTGCATGCTCACTGGAGACAGATAGAGAAAGTGAGAGAGGGAAAATGAGAAATAATCCCTCAGGGAGAATCGTCACATTATAATCCCTTCTTCCCCATTATGCTCTCAGGATTTGGGGTATTAATGCACATGTGACTGGCATGTTTTTTAAGCCACCATATTTGGGACTCAGACCATGCAATCAGTCATGTGGGGTCCAACCACCTTAACATCCATGCCACCTGCTAGTCCCCAGCTTCTCATAATTTTAAAAAGAATTCTGGGTACTTTTGTTTCACCAGTTGATACTTTCTCAGATATAATAAATTATATTTAGTATTTCTGAGGATAGCATGTAAGAATAGTACCTAGTGTTGCTATTCTGCTTTTTTTTTTAAGAGAGAGAGAGATAATAAAGGAAATGAAGAAACTGGAAATTTAGTGTGCAAATAGAGAAGGGTCTGGAATTACAATTTCAGGTTAATCTGGTCACTACCCATCAATAGTGAAAGTAGAAAATGGGGTCCCTTAGTTTTGAATGGTAGTTATATGGCAGAATTTCTTTTTTCTTTTTATTAATAGCATACATATAGTTGCCATTAATGCAATTGGAATGGGATAGTAATTTCTCTATTCACCTCTATTTAGGTTAGAGAAGGATGACTGCATAATGTGTTACAGAGCTGTGGATTTTGTTTGAAAATAAGAGGCCATAATACAAAAGGTGTAGGACATAGTGAAAGTGGCTGTTTATAGCTAGTGAAATTACCACTGGAGGGCCATTGACTGTGTTCTCTCTCTAGCAGTAAGAATTAATGGCCACATTAGATGACCAGAGTACCATGTACAAAAATTAACTCAAAATGGATTAAAGACAAACATAAAATGGAAACTTTAAAATTGTTTGAGGAAAGGATAGGAGAATCACTTCAGGTATTGGAGGAAAGATTTCTTAAATAAGATCTCTAAAACACGAGCAACAACACCAAATATAGACAAGTGGGATTATATCAAGCTTAAAAGATTTCATGGCTCAAAGGAAACAATAAATAGAATAAAGAGACAACTCACAGAATAGAATAAATGTATATAAATTATATTCCTGACAGAGGATTGATAACCAGAATATATAACTAACCCAAACAGCTCACATTTAAAAAACAAAAAAAGCCTAATAATCTAATTTAAAAAGGGGCAGTCATTGAGACCAGCAGTTGGCATAATGGCTATGTCGCTGAACTCCCGTGTAGTCCACTGGCGGCTTAAACTCACTCCAGGTGTGTGTGCGTGTATGCCCAAGAATCCGAGAAGAGAACAAAGGAGAAGGGAGTATGGCATGGCCATCTCCCCTCGGGGGTTATATCTTGCTTTCTATCTCACTGTCTCTCTCTGTCTTTCTGGTGAGCACACATGCCCTATAGCAAAAACCTCAACAGGAAACAAACAAGAAAAGGCAATCATGCAGGGGATCAGGGAAAACACAAACAAAACATTAAATAGATACAAAAATGAAAAGTTATCTGTTGATGATAATATATTTGTATGGGATATATTTCTTTGACTCTCATGCTGGGAGAAACTACATTGTATACTGTAAAGATGCACAGTGATTAATAAATGTAAATAAAAAATAAAAATACATATACAAAAAAAGAATGGATTTGGTCTAAGAAGAATATAATTTTTTAGGGAATGGCAGGTGGTGCAGTGGTTGAGGTGCTGAATTCCCACATGTTTGACCATGATTTGAGTCCTGGACCTGGCAGTTAGTTTTCTCACTTTCCCTTTCTCTCTCTCTGGTAAAATTAAATAATAATAATAAAATAAATAATTCTTGAAAAAATAATATAATTTTCTTCATTCTCAAGAGACAGATGGCTAAGAATATATTTTCCAGCCTTTATTAAAAGTTAAAGTTTTGGAACCAGCAGTTGGCATAATGGCTATGTCACTGGACTCCCATGTAGTCCACCACGGTTCTAGTCCCGGAACCAGTGGCTTAAATTCATGCTGGGCACATGTGGATGCATGTCTAAGATCCTGAAAGGAGAATAGAGGAGAAGGGATTGTGGTGTGGCCATCTCCCCTAGAGAGTGACTTCTCGCTTTCTGTCTCTCTGTCTCTCTATGGCGAGTGCACACTCTCTATAACAAAAACCTCTCAAAAAAAAAAAACCTTAAAAAATGTTACAGTTTTGATTTTTTTTAACCATATACAAGAAATACAAACATAATTTTCTAAACTTAAATAAAAAATGGACAATTGCCTGAACTAACAGTTCTTAAAGGAAGACATAGAAATTGATTTTAAAAAACACATGAAAACATGTTTAAGATCTCTTGACATAAGGAAAATGCAAATCAAAACCATAATGAGGTATCACCAAACCCCAATCGGAATGGACATGGTCAAAAACAACAAAAAATAACAAATGCTGGCAAAGTTTTGGAGGAGGGAAAGCCCTTCTGCATTGCTAGTTGGAATGTAAATCAGCACAGCTGCTGCAGAAAAAAGTATAGAGGTTCTTCAAAAATCTAAAAATGCAGCAACCGAGACCAGCAAATGGTGTAAATTTGGTATCGTTGGACCCCCATGTAGTCAACTGTGGTTCAAGTCCTGGACCTGGAAGCTTAAACTCACACCGGGTGTATATGTGTGTTTGTTCAAAATCCCAAGAGGAGAATGGAGGAGAAGAGATCATGGCATGCCATTCCCCCCTGGGAGGGTGATTTTTCACTTTCTGTCTCTCTATCTCTCCAGCATGTACACAAGCCTTATAGAAAAAAATCTTTCTAAAACTTGCAGCTACCATATGTCCTAGCAAGTACCTATTTGGTACTTACCCACAGGTCAGAAACTTACTCTGTCAGACAGTGGCACATCCATGTTGATGGTAGCATTATTCAAATATCTAAGACATGAAACCAGCCTAAGTGCCCCCAAACCGGTGAATGGATAAAGAAAATGTGGCACATATACACAAAGGAATACTACTCAACATAAAGAACAATGATCTGATGTTTTACGTGAAATAGATGAACCTAGGAAGATATAATGTTACATGAAATTGTTCTGTTCCCCTCATTCTATAGAAGAAAGGACTCTAATGTGACAGTAGAAAAGTAAAGAGAATCAGCATAGATATTAGAAGTTGCTCAGAAGGTGGGGGTTGGGAGGAATATTAACAAACACAAGAATGTATGAATCCTTGATTTTATTATTACACACTGTGTGCATACTTTAAAGTCCATCCGTGTCTCATAACGATGTGCAAGGCTTATATTAAATAAAAAAATACAATAAAAAAAATGACCACAGAGTGGTGGGTGAGGAGGCTGGGCTTGTAGGGGAATCCAGACTGGGCAGCATACGTCCTTCCAAAATATGGGATGAAAGGATCAAACTGGCAGGTGAAATAAATCTGCATCTGAACACATGTAACTCTCTCCTTGGGATCAGGCTTGGCTTACATGCCTTCCTACTCAGGACACTCAGACAGCCAAAAATTTTCTTTGTCAGGAAAAAAGAAAGAAGAAAGAAGCCTCAGTTAGAGAAATATATCTAAGGAGACCTCCTGGGGTTTGACATAAACTCTTTTTTTCAGTTGAAAGACACTGACATTCAATTCATGGCTTCTTTAGGAACCTTTTCAATGACAGTGTTTGGCAGCCAGGGAATGTCTAAGAACTTGGTTCCAGTCTGCTGGCAGAGAGCTGTCTCTCCTGTCTGCCAGCCCCACACGGTGTGAACACACCATGAATCACTCCTGGACTTTCTCTTGGCCTTCACCACTGCGGTCAGGGCCCATCCAACTCTCATTCAGTAGGCTGTTAGTCCAAAATACTTCCCTAAACCTTTTAAAAATCTCATAAAACAGAGACATGGCATTTATGGGGAACAGGATGCCAAATTATATATGCATTTAAGAGAGTAGAAACAGTCACTCTTCAACCTTCAAACATCTGAGTAACAAGATTGTGTCTAATACTGAAAGGAGAAATAAGAATTCAAGTCAGGATTAATTTAGAGACTCAATTCTATATACAGTACAAAGAAAGAAAAGCAACTGAAAATTTCCAGGAAAACTAAAATACAAGGAGAGATCATTCATTTCCATTTCATAGATTAGAAATCCTTATACTTCGAAGCACATCTTTAGGTATGGGAAAGGCTTAGCTCATTAGCCAATGATTTACACAAATTAGTGACATTTGTTCTGGGGAGTGTCCTGAAGCTAGCTGAGAAAGTAAACATTGGTTCGCTTTTTGTTTTCTCTAGACATTATACAGATTACAGCAGATTATAGTTTAAACACTTTATGCCTTCAAATGTTACTAAATAAACTAAGTTCTCACTTTCTGTAGTCCCTGGGTAAAGTTTTACAGAGTGAATTAAATATTTTTATTGTGTTTTTGTAAATTGACATTTCATGGATTTATCTCACTTATACTTTTTATTGACGCTATTGTTTATTTTTCAAACACACACCTGCATTGCCAACAATTGTTTTTTTCTTTTTTCAGTTGATTTAAATTTCTATGCATTTCAGCTTGGTTTCTTATTATTTTTAGAGTGGTTTTACTTTGTACACTCACATGCTTTGTTACTTAATGCATCCATTTTCACAAGTATAATAAACAATAAATAAAACAAGAGCATCAATTTGTGCAATCAGCTGTCTTCATCACATGAGTTCCACAGATTTGGACAGATCAATAACACATAACCTTCCTCATACAGGTATTTTGTTTTTTAATTAATGTTTTTGAGAGGTGCTTTAAAGGCACATGATCAAGTACAGTCATTATTTTCCCCTTTGGAAATTATCAGAGCAGAAAGGATCTAAGAACTCTGGCCTGGGTGCATTAAAGATCACTAGTAAGAATGTAAATTAAAATATTTGCCTTGTAAACTGTTGTTAGAGCTTTGGAAGAGTTAGTAAATGTTTCCCCTGTCTCAATATTTGCAATTAACTAAGAGGTAGGGGAAAAGTCCAAGAAATGGAGAATGAGATAGCTACCTTCATTACTAATAAGACCATTTGTGCAGAACGGCTTCTATCTCTGGAAAAATGGGCTTCCTGTCATCCGTCCTGAGTTAATCCCTACTGGTTATTGGATGAACTGAAAGCTCAACCTCCTGCCCTTGAAAGCTTATACAGATAATTGGAGACAAGATGCTTGCTTATTCAGATATATTTACAAACAGAGATCAAAAGGACAAACGAGATAGTCTCTATTTCTTCTCTTTAGTTTGTTGACCAAATAATTAACTGTCTCAGAGAGAGAGAAGAAACACAAAAAGCATCCACATAGACGAAGGATAAGTTTTTCTATTAAATTTGACATGTCTAATTTTTAAGCAGAAATTAGTTTGTTGACCAAATAATTAACTGTCTCAGAGAGAGAGAAGAAACACAAAAAGCATCCACATAGACGAAGGATAAGTTTTTCTATTAAATTTGACATCATGTCTAATTTTTGAGCAGAAATAAAAATTCAAGACAAGAGATGTCAAAGATTCTCCAAGTCTCCAGATCACCTTACGGAAGTTCCTTCCCTCCAGCTAAGCATGGATACCCTGAGATTCTTTAAGGAGGAGACACAAGGGTGGCTGTCGCTTTACAAACGACCCGGAGACGGTCTTCTCTACAGCACTTTCTTTACCCCAGGCTCTGTACAGTCTTCTTCCTCCTCTCTTCCCCACCCCAGGGCCTTATAAAGGGCCCCTGACCAACTGGCACGTTGGTCACGAGCACGGAAGCCAGTCCG
>NW_006206241.1:2670694-2675728 GCF_000334495.1 Tupaia belangeri chinensis | reverse complement strand
GTAGGCTCGGACCGATTCGGCCAAATTTTTTACTATTTTAAAATCGAGGGGCTCATGATACCGGTTCCCTGCATTGTCTACAAAAACTGGGAAGGTCCCCAGGTCCCCACTTGCATTAGCCATCTGCCAAGTTTGGGGGTGGAAAGTTGTGCCTCCCTCTGCTGGCGGCGCTGTAGGATTATAGGGAGGGAGATTTGTTTCTGAATGTTTATCTTTTATTTTTAATTTTTTAAAGTGTTTTTCAATCGTTTTCATCTCTTCATCCGAGGTCGGCTCGGATTCGGACTCTGAGTACGAGCTGGTTTCGCTTTCGCTATCTGATCTGATCGATCGCTCCTCTTTTACTTCCTCTAATGCCGCCCTTCCTTGGTCCACTGTCGGAGTGAATTTTTTATCCTCCAAACAAGCTCGAATTATCCGCCACAAAGGCAGGGTCCCCCCTGAGATCTGGCCCTGAAGTTGTGCCAGTCCTGGAAAGAGGACTGGTTGCATGCGGTGTTCCCATGCTCTCCACGCTCCCCACTGCCCTACTTCCTTAAAGTTGTTTACTGCTTTGAGCGCTCAGCGGGCTTCCGTTGAGCGCCATTTTGAAATAGGCGCTGAGGGCGATGGGTGGGGGCGCTCCACAGGTGGCAATTAGAATACTGTCAAAAGTACAACTTGGGGCAAGAGGAGAGCCACAGAAGTGTCTTGCTTGTGTATGATTTGGAGCACAGAAGTCATTTTTCACTTTCTGAGTCATAAACTCAAGGATTAAGCTGGAAAACCCTGAAAAAGAGAAATTCATAAAGGGTATACATATGTATCTAAATAACTACATCTATGTATGTATGTATCTATGTATGTATCTATCTACATATATAGATATTTATGGAAATGCCTTAATATGTCTATTATTTGTATGTATCATATGCATGTATGTATCTATCATATGTATGTATGTGTAATAAATCTGTATTTTTATATTTAGCAAGAGAGAATGTAATGCAAGGAGTCCACAGCATAGGTGGGAGAGGAGCTGGAAGCCCAACAGAGGAACATGAGTACCCAGAGATTCACATCAACAAAAGCCAGTGCACCCAAAGAGTGGGTACCATGAGGAGGTGATGTAATTGAGCTAACCTGCCCCAGTGGGCCTCCCTGGGGAAGTCGAGATCACACACACCCACTGCCACAAGAGGCACAGAGAAGGAAGGCAAAGCTGGCTGTGCCTTCCTTTGACTTCCAGTTTCCTCAGTGCCTTGTAAGGCCATACCCAGATAGTACTGTAGCCAACAGACCTACAGTGGGGAACATAGTTCAAAGCCGTCAGGCCCTGCACTTCAAAACAGAGCAAGAAAGAGTAAAGAATTAAACAGGAAGACAGGATGCTTAGAATCATCAATAGGAAGTTCAATTTTCTATCCCATTTTAATTTCAGAGAATCATGCAATACCTTAGAAAGATTTCCACATTCATGCTTATTTTACTTAAACAGATTTAAGGTGGAAAGTTTCAACAATTCGGAAAAATAGAGAAAAATATAGACAGCAGAGCAGTTTGAGGTAATGTAGAAAGATGGCATTAACTCTGCAAAGCTCCAGAGATTTTGAGGATGTCATTAGATTGATAATTATACATCCAATATCAGCAAATGTTGTACATTGTGATAATGTAGTAAAATATATTATCTAGAATTCAGTGATTGCTAAAAATATAAACTGGTTTCTGTGTAATCTATTTGAAATGAAAAAAATATAAAGTGTAATTTTCATTTTTATTTATAAAAATAATATTTATTTTTATTTAAAAAAATTTTGCTATAGTGTATGTACACTTCTGGTAAGAGAGAGAGAAAGAGAGAGAAATCACACACCTAGTGTGATGGCCACACCACAGTCCTTTCTCTTCCATTCTTCTCTTGAGATTTTGGGCAAGCACACACATGTGCTCCCCACCCCCCATGATTTTCAAGCTGCTGAGTCCTGGACTCAAACTGCAGTTAGCCATAAAGGATCTATTTGCCTTAACCTCCATGCCACCTGCTGGCTCAGCTTCTCAGTATTTAAAGTATCTAGAAAAATGGTCTGTAATTTATTCTAGGTACCAATTTAACATTTTAAGGACATAATGTCAATTCCATTTTATGTGTTTTAATTAATAAATTATAAGCATTTCTTATTTAAAGACTAAGTTAACAAATCAATGAACATACAATAATGTTCAAAATCTTTAGTAATTGTTTTGGTTTAAAATAAATTCTATCGTTTGGCTTTTATTCTTTCTATTAATACGTTCAATGAGTACTCAGAGCCAAGAACTTTTCTAGCTGAAGGGTTTACAAACATGAACAAAACACAAAATATCTATGAAGTGCAGTTCCATCTGCAACCCACTGGGTAGTCAGGGAAACTGAGGCAGGGCCTTTCACTGGTCCTGGTCCCAGCTCCAGCTCAAGGCCCAGTCCAGCTCTCCCAACCTCATAGCCCCCCTCCCCTTTACTGATCCACCTGTGAAAAAGGAGAAACTGTTTTTCAGACACCTGAATAGAAGACTCCCGTGTAAACCACATTGCTAAACACAGCAGAAGAGAGACTTCAGCACACATCAATCCACAGCAGAGGGAAACAAACTTGTTCCCAGTGGTAAAAGCATTCACCAAAAAGGTATCCAAAAGGGAATACATTACCCAATGGCTAGAAGTGGAAGAGCCTCAGGTTTGAAGAAACCAGGAAATATGTCTCCATCAAAAGAACACAAGAACTCCCCTCAATCTCTTGAAAAAACAGAAGTTATCGAAATGTCAGACAAAGAATTTGGAACATTCACAGTGACAAAACTATGAGTTGGAACAGAAAAGAGACAATGAATTCCAGCAGATGAGGAAGTCCTTTCATGATTTCAAAGAAGAAATGGACACTATAAGGAAGAAACAGATGGAACTACTAGAGATGAAGTTTGTAATACAGGAAATAAAAAACTCTCTTGAAAGTATTAAAAGCTGATTAGACCATGCTGAAGATCAAATCTCCAAAGTAGAAGATAAACCCTCTGACCTAGGAAAAAACACCAAAAAGCTAGAGAAAATAACAAAACAAAGGATAATATATGAGAAATAGATTCCATTAAATGTCCAAACATCCAAATAATTGGTATCCCAAAAGTGAAGAAACTAATAAGGTCATGGAAAATCTATCCCATGAAATCCTGGAAGAAAAATTTCCAAATATAGAAAAGCACTCAAATATCCAGACCCAAGAAATACAAAGGACCCCAAATAGAATCAACCCAAGAAGATCATCCCCAAGGCACATCTTAGCCAGACTGGCCAAAAGCATAGATACTAAAAGACAAGTTACTAAAATTGGCAAGAGAGAAATGACAAGTGTCTTACAAAGGTTACCCTAAAGGCTAACACTGGACTTTTCAATAGAAACAATGCAAACAGGAAAAGAATGGGAAGATATACTGAAAGTGTTAAGAGAGAAACAATTTCAACCAAGATTATTATCTCCAGCAAGATTATCCTTAATATGAGAAAAAATACTAAAATCTTCTAAGATAAACAAAATCTGAAAGAATTTGCCAACACCAGATCAGCTCTTCAAGAAACTTTAAAGACAGTCCTGCTCTAGGAAAACTAAAGAATGAACAGTCAGAAATAAGGGTATAAAAGACAAACAAGACAATGGCCAACTTAAAGGTAGGAACAAGTCTGGAAATACTGATAATAGCATTGAATGTTAATGAATTAAATTCTCCAATCAAGATACACAGACTAGCTGAAGGGATAAAAAACAAACAAAACAAACAAAAACAAAACAAAACGAAAAACCAGAAACCCTCTATCTGTTGCCTACGGGAAATGCATCTCATGGATAAAGACATACATAGACTAAAAGTGAAGGGCTGGAAAAAAGTATTCCATGCAAATGGGAACCAAAAGAGAGCTGGAGTTGCGATACTAAATTCTGACAAAATAAGCTTAAAAAACAAAAAAGGTTTGAAGATACAAAGAAGGGCACTATATAGTAGTAAAAGAGCTAATACATCAAGAAGATATAATGTTTATAAATATCTATGCACATAACTCAGTAGCACCCAAATATGTGAAGGAAAGACTATTAGATCTAAAAGGAGAGATAGATTACAACATATTAATTGTTGGAGACCTCAGCACTTCACTATTTCCCCTGGACAGATTATCTAGACAAAAAATAAGTAAGGAGATAAAGGATCTAAGTTATATTATCAATCAAATGAACTTAAAAGACATCTTTAGAACCTTCAAATCCAAAACAATGAGATAAAGTTTTTTCTTTTTTTAAAAAAATTATTTATTTACATTTATTCACTATACATCATCATAGCAAACAAAATGAGATTTCCCATCCAGAATACACTGTATATTGGCTCAGTCAAGTACATCAACATATATGTTATCATCAACAAACAATTTTCCATTTCCTATTTCCTGAATATTTTGTTATTTTTGCCATTCTTGATTCCCTATCTCTCACCATCTGCTGTGTCCCACCCTCCCCCCATACTGTCTCTGGTATCCATGGTTGCTTTCTATGCCTTTCCCTCATTTCATTTATTTGTTAAAGAACTTAATTAATCTAAATATTTCCAATAGCAAGCGCAGCTGATATATACATATCTATGAACACAAGTCTGACTCTAGGCATAAACCTCAATGAGTAGAATGAACATAAAACAAAGTAGCACCCAGCTGGGACTATATAGTTTACTGCAGTCCTCAAATATGCATTTTTTTAAATTTCAAGGTAAATTGTTTTCATGATTTTTTTCCTCCTGAATTTTTAAAAATTAATTAATTTATGTTCATCCCCTAATCATCATCACAGCATACAAAAAATAGTTATCGATCCAGAATATACTGCATAGTGGCTTAATCATGCATGTTATCAATAATTTTCCATTTCTAGTTTAATATATGTATATTTACCCCCATGTTTGAACCTCTGCCCTTTCCCACCCTCTTCTCACACCGTCTCTGGAGTCTACAGTTGTCTTCCATTCCTTTTCCCT